>NC_081759.1:7128185-7428185 GCF_963082965.1 Carassius carassius
CTAGAAGTGCATTACAATAGTCCAGTCTAGAGGTCATGAATGCATGAACTAGCTTTTCTGCATCAGAAACAGATAACATGTTTCGTAGCTTGGCAATGTTTCTAAGATGGAAGAATGCAGTTTTTGTAACATTGGAAATATGATTTTCAAAAGACAAATTGCTGTCTAATATAACACCCAGATTTCTGACTGTAGAGGAAGTAACAGTACATCCGTCTAGTTGCAGATTGTAATCTACAAGATTCTGTGTGGTGTTTTTTGGTCCAATAATTAATATCTCTGTCTTATCTGAATTTAATTGGAGAAAATTATTTGTCATCCAATCTTTTACATTTTTAACACACTCTGTTAGCTTAGATAATTGGGAAGTTTCATCTGGTCTCGTTGAAATATATAGCTGAGTATCATCAGCATAACAGTGGAAGCTTATTCCGTATTTTCTAATAATATTACCAAGGGGCAACATGTATATTGAAAATAGAAGGGGACCTAGGACGGATCCTTGTGGCACTCCATATTTTACTGATGATAAATGAGATGACACCCCATTTAAGTAAACAAAATGGTAGCGATCGGACAGGTAGGATCTAAACCATCTTAGAGCCTGCCCTTGAATACCTGTATAGTTTTGTAATCGATCTATGAGTATGTCATGATCTATGGTGTCGAACGCAGCACTAAGATCAAGTAAGACTAGAAATGAGATGCAGCCTTGATCTGACGCAAGAAGCAGGTCATTTGTAATTTTAACAAGTGCAGTTTCTGTGCTATGGTGGGGCCTAAAACCTGACTGAAATTCTTCATACAGATCATTTTTATGCAGGAAGGTGCTCAATTGAGCAGACACAACTTTTTCTAAAATTTTAGACATAAATGGAAGATTTGAAATAGGCCTATAATTTGCCAGTACACTAGGATCTAGTTTTGGTTTCTTAATAAGAGGCTTGATAACCGCCAGCTTGAATGGTTTTGGGACGTGACCTAAAGATAACGACGAGTTAATGATATTGAGAAGCGGTTCTTCGGCTACAGGTAACAGCTCTTTTAGTAATTTAGTGGGTACAGGATCTAATAAACATGTTGTTGGTTTAGATACAGTGATAAGTTTATTTAGCTCTTCCTGACCTATATTTGTAAAGCACTGCAGTTTATCTTTGGGTGCGATGGATGAAACTGAAGTGTTAGACGCTGTAGAATCTACATTCGCTATTGTATTTCTAATGTTATCTATTTTATCAGTGAAGAAATTCATAAAGTCATTACTATTTAACGTTGGTGGAATATTTGAATCAGGTGGCGTCTGGTAATTTGTTAATTTAGCCACTGTGCTAAATAAAAACCTTGGATTGTTTTGGTTATTTTCAATGAGTTTGTGGATATGCTCTGCCCTAGCAGTTTTTAGAGCCTGTCTATAGCTGGACATACTGTTTTTCCATGCAATTTTAAAAACTTCCAAGTTAGTTTTTCTCCATTTGCGTTCAAGACTACGAGTTACTTTCTTGAGAGAGTGAGTATTACTGTTATACCATGGCACAGTACGTTTTTCTCTAACCTTTTTCAATTTGATGGGGGCAACAGCTTCTAATGTATTAGAGAAAATAGTGCCCATGTTGTCAGTAATTTCGTCTAATTCATGTGTATTTTTGGGTACAAATAGCAGTTGAGATAGATCAGGCAGGTTATTTGCGAATCTGTCTTTGGTGGCTGGAACAATAGTTCTGCCCAGACGGTAACGCTGAGACATATAGTTAATATCAGTTATACGCAGCATGCACGATACAAGGAAATGGTCTGTAATATCATCACATTGGGGTACAATATCTATAGCAGTAAGATCGATTCCATGCGATATAATTAGATCTAGTGTATGATTAAAACGATGAGTGGGCCCGGTGACATTTTGCTTGACTCCAAAGGAGTTTATTAGGTCAGTAAACGCAAGTCCTAATGTATCATTTGCATTTTCAACGTGAATATTAAAATCTCCCATGATTAGCGCCTTATCAACTGTAACTAGAAGGTCTGAGAGGAAATCTGCAAATTCTTTTAGGAATTCTGTATACGGCCCTGGTGGTCTATACACAGTAGCCAGAGCAAGAGATACATTAGATTTCTTTTGCATGTCTGACAGTGTAACATTTAGCAAAAGTATTTCAAAAGAGTTAAACCTGTATCCTGTTTTCTGGGTAACATTGAGAATATCACTATATATTGTTGCAACACCTCCTCCCCGACCAGTCTGACGGGGCTCATGCTTATAACAGTAGTTTGGTGGAGTAGACTCATTTAGACCAAAATAATCATTTGGTTTTAGCCAGGTTTCAGTCAAGCAGAGTACATCAAAACTATTTTCTGTGATCATTTCATTTACAATAACTGCTTTGGGTGTGAGTGATCTAATATTTATGAGCCCAAACTTTAAAAATTGTTTTTGTTCATTTACTTTACATTTTTCTGGTTTAATTACGATAAGATTTTTTCTAGATCCTACATTATATTTTGACCTCACTATTCGGGGAACAGACACAGTCTTAATAGTTTTTACAGCACAAGTACTTTTATCATTTAAGCGGGTGGAACAAAACTCATCATAATAGTTATTAGAGAATTGTCTTACTAGTCACATGGAGCGAAGTGTCCTGGAGATGTTGTCAGAGAGCAGCTCCGCTCCGATTCTGCTGGGGTGTAATCCATCAGCGCGAAACAGCCTAGGACGCTCCCAGAAAAGATTCCAGTTATTAACAAATAGCAGTTTCTGTTCTTTACACCATGACAACAACCATTCATTTAAAGCAAAAAGTCTACTGAACCTTTCGTGTCCTCGTCGATACGTGGGCAGTGGTCCTGACACGACGATCGTCGCCGCGGGCGTCGTGCTGCGAACCTTCTCGATCAGGCTGCTGAAGTCCCTCTTCAGCGTCTCCGTCTGCCGCAGCGTGGTGTCGTTAACCCCGGCGTGAAGCACGACCGCTCTGGGGCTCTCGTCGACCTTCAGGATCGCGGGTATCTGCGCAGAAACATCGAGAACACGAGCACCAGGCAAACAATGAGTGTGCACTTTACCTTCGGCTAACGTAGCACTTACGTGTCGGACGATGGAGTCTCCGATGATCACAGCGTCGCGTCCTGTCTCGCGGAGGGGAGCGAAGCGGTTCCGGATGGAGATGTCGAAGGCAGGAGGGGGAGAAGTCGTCGCCCGGGACCCGGCTCGCGTCCTCCGCTGTGGATGCACCCAGGGTCCGTGGTGTCCCGGCGTCGCAGTGAAGGACATCTGGGAAGATCGCGTCCTGGGTGCACCGGGCCTGTGCAGAGAAACACACGGAGTAGACGTGGTGGGACTGTTAACAGATCGCTGTATACTTACCCCGGACTTGTGAGCGTCAGCCCGGGATGATTCCAGCGCGGTTCTCCGCTCTCTCAGCTGGGCCTGCCTTACCTCCAGGTCGCGAATCTGCTTTCCCACGGCCTCGAGCTCGAGCTGCACAGAGTGGAGACATTCATCCGCCATTAAAGCAAGTAACAGTGAGTACAGCAGTGGTAATGTGTGTGAATAGAGTATTAGCAATGTTAGCGCAGTTAGCTGCAACCACGCCGCTGATGCTAACGGGCTAAAAGCTAATAGCGGACCCGGGAGATCAAAATAAAACTAGTGATAGCGAGGCGCTCTGATTGTTTTTGTTGTAGAATACAATAGAGGATATATTCACACGTTATATAAACGGAAACGATGATGTATAAAATTGTTTTTTGAGTTAAAAATAGTCAATGAAAAGAATATAGTGACGGAGCTCAAACGCAGTACAGCCGCCAACAACAAACAGGACATCAGTTAATGTCTTGTGTCATGTTTGTGAGAAACAAATCCATCAAAACGTTTTTAACTTCAAACAGTTGCTAAAATTCAAGTTCGCAATCCATAATTATGCTTCTTCCAGTGAAAAAGTCCATATCCTGTTGTCTCTCAAATCAAAATCAACCCACATAACTTGTTTTGAGCCATCTTAGACTGTTTTGACTTATAAGCAGTGCTTGATCTATGAATATGTCTCTCCTGATTCAGACCAGAGCAGAAAAAAAAAAAAAAACACAGCTTCTGGCATTGCAAGACATTAATTGATGGACTGGGTTATGTGTGGATTATTGTGATTTCCCATGAACACTGTTAATGCATATTGAATCTGTACTTCAAGATATTTTGCTGATAAATGTGATTTGGCAGTGAAAGCAGAAGCTGATTCTCCTACACCTGCTGCCAGTGGCCACAGATGCAAATAAAAGAGAAATGCCTCACTGCAGAGGCTTTAAAATGCATTATTTTAAAGTATCGATATATAGATATTTCCTCTTTTTCTCCTGTAAAAGTTTCAAGATGAATGGAAGCTTTATGACTTTGTTCCATAAAAGTTATTTGTAGGATATTATGGTGGAGGGTATGTGTAGGATTTTTTTTTTTTTGTGTCCTATTGCATAACATTTGATATTTCAATATCATTCTGTCCTTCACAGAGAATCACTGTTTTCAGCAAAATTCAAAAAAGTTTATACCTAAAAACTAGAGATGCAGTTCAGTAAGGCACTTAATCATACTAAAAGGTGCAACCTCCACTTTACCTTCAAACAAGTTTATCTCTTCTTTCTGTGATCAAGATCCAAACCAAACCTACTCTAACTCTAATGCCTTTCAAACAACAAGCTAGATCGCTTGCTTGTTAACTTATATTAGATGAGGATAATGGTGATGTGTGTAAAAAAACTGAATAAATAAAAATGGGAATACTTGAAGAATGATTCTTAAACATATAAGCAACGTGTCATTACCTGAACAACATGGAATCATCAACTGAGGGACACTATTCCTGTAAATGTCTTTCTGTATTGGAATAAATAGATTCATAAGGAAAATAATGTTATGAGAAGGCTAATGGTTAATGCATCAATCTGCACAGTGTGATATGGTTTCCTCACTTGATTTATACTAAATAAATGAAGGGAAATCAACTATCAAAGCAACACCAAGCCTGTTAATTAATTAATTTATTTGTATTAAGCACAGCTCAAATGACACTTTTCAAAAGCAGTAGATAATCTGGCAAGATTGTAATGCATGTATTTTATTTATTTATGACAGCAGCACTTAAACACATTTCATAGCACAGTATGATCGTTCTCTGGAAAATGAATAAATAAACAAACAAACCATGAGCAAAATAAATATTCCTATTTGTGAACATGAGTCAAATCACCCATACAATCTACATATACAGCTCCCAGCTAAGGTGCAATATAACTTATATGGATGTGATTTGCAATGCTGTACATCGCCAGAGACACATGCATCACACTAATGGCACATGTGAGACTCAACTCGCAACTGATTTGTTGTATAACCCGCAACAGATGGTTGTGTTTGCATGCGTTTGCCAGTATTACTAATTAAAAGTTGGAAAAAGTTGCACTTTTTTTCCAGTCTCTGTTGGTGAAGCTTACAAAATTTTACACAAAGTAACTGAAGCCTATTTTTAGGACCATTAATGTTTCTGCATTTTTACCATGACATCCACAACAACTGGTACAGCTTTTAATTCATGCTGATTTAAACAAACAGAAAAGTAAATTACATTAAAATAATGAGACTCATGATTAAGAATAATGAGAATTAATAAAACAATAACAAAAACTCAAATGTAAAATAAATGGCAATGGCATAATTGTCCTTAAAACAGGTTTCAATTACTTTATGCAGGTTTTATTTTATTATTATTATTATCAAATTATTATTATTATATTATTTAATTATTTTTTTTAAATTAAATTGACCTGTTTACTTATTCTCCTGGTGTCCTCAACTGGCAACATCAGTAACTTTAGGATATCGATTTGGATAAAGACACACCATTTGGGACCAATAAAAAACAAGGAGACATTCATTTCTAAGCAGCTGAAGTTAAAGTGAGCCGTTTATTGGTTAATTCACACCGTAATTTCTCTCTGATAGGCATAAGGCTCTTGAGAGGCTTTTGACAGCACATTGTAATGAATCCACGAACAGAGGGAGGAAAGAAAGTTGCTTTTTATTGCTGCTTGTTTTGTTTCTCCCTTTCATACACACCCGTTGTGTTCTTGCCGGAACCATAAGCCCATCCTGGAAGATTTATGAATACGTTAGAATAGCCTGAGCCAACAGTTTTCAAAGAAGTGGAGTGAAAATAAATTAAATAGCCCCACAGGCAATTCATCTGCTGCTTGATGGATTACATACTCATCTTCATACTCTCTCTCTCTCACTCTACCGCTCTTGCTTTCTTCAGAAGATTGGCAAACATTTGGCAAACAAATGAATAAACACGAAACAACTCAATTAGGACATATGTGCAATGAAGTCTGTCAGTGATGAATTGTGGATGGAAAATATGTCTGGGTTTGAAGAGACAACATGATGAAAATGATTTGTCTTTCGAGGTGACCAGATCAATGTTTCTGTCTTTCTCGGAAAATAGGCTGACGGAAATGACATGGCCATAAATTCTGGGAAACGTTTCTTGTGTCTTATTTTATAGTAGCATTTTGTATTATTATTGACTGATTGTCCTCTTATGCAATCGGTCAGAATTTTTAAATATGTAAGATTTGTTTTTTAAGTCGAAAAACTGCATTTGTTTGATTGAAAATATAGTAAAAATTGTGAAATAATATTATAATTCAAAATAATTGTTTTCTATGCGACTACACTGTAAAAACGTAATTTATTGCTATGATCAAATCTGAATTTTCTGCATCATTACTCCCATCTACAGTGTGAAATGATCATCCAAAAGTCATCCTAATATGCTAATTTGCAGCTAGCTAGCTAGCTAGATAGATAGATAGATAGATAGATAGATAGATAGATAGATAGATAGATAGATAGATACCTGAGCAGCAACAATAATTGAGCAGCAAATCATCAAATTTGAATGATTTTTGAAGAATTTTGTTTAATGATTAAAAAAATAGCTTAATCACAGGTGGGAAAAAAAATTACATCATACACAAATAATTATTTTAATATTTCACAATAGTACTGTTTTTAATGGATTCTAATAAACTCAGCCTTGGTGAAGAGGCTTCTTTTTTTCACACAAATGGAAATGTTGTCATGTGCTGATTTTCAAGGATTTCAGAAGGAGCTCTTTTGCAGTTTTATTTGAATAAACGGTTTTGTTCCAGAAGATCGAGAGATGCAGAGATTCCTCTTAAATGCACATGAGCACCATAGATGCAAACGTAAGGATGGAGGAGCTTCACACTGCACAATAATCAGAGGTTCTGTTGTTCGGTTTGTTAAGCCCTACAGATCGAAACACAATCAGCGCAGTATGACGGACAATCCAATCATGTTTAACTGCGGTGGCGAGAGCATCAGACTGATGTGGCACAGTCGCTGAAGATCATTCCCCTTATAAACGCACAGGCGCTGGGCATAGCTCTTCTGTAATGGTACATCATTTAAAAGATTGATGCCACTATCTTTATATTCAGCTCTCTGGGTTGCCAGGCATCCAGCGGGCTGATGAAATCCTTCCTGGCTGACCCTGAGGTCAGCTCTCAATCTGGGGTGGTCAATCAAGAGTGAGTTTCTATTTGGACTAGTGGGGCAGATAAATCAGCCATTTCCCTCCTCCTTGAGACTGGCTCTGACAGTAAATTTATTTTCTTAGCCCTCATCCTCCAAAGCAATTTCAAGACGTTCTGTTTTTATATTGATTCAGTTTTAGATTTCTGATGCTTGCGACAGCTTGATATTACCGTAATTTTAACTCTGCGTTTATTAACAATGCAACTGTAACAGTCTTCTGAGCTGATGTAAAGGTATATTGATTTGCGCTCCAGAACCAAACGGTTCCAGGTTTCGAAAAGTAGTTCTCGAATAAATTCTTTGACTTCATAATGGCTGTGTTATAACCACAACAATCATGCAATGTTGCATCTCGATATCATTAGCAGATCTCATGACGAATTTCTGCTTGCTGTGACATTTAAGCATCTTAAATTTTGCGTATGGTATGTAGAAAGTCCAAAATATTTCATTTTTATAAAAGGTTTTTAGAATTATGTCCCAAGTCTGCATAAACACAAAGCTCTGTTCATATCCTAGAGTGAAAACAGATTTTTTACTTTTATAAAATGTTGCCAATATGACTGCGCTGCTTTACTATTTGGGCCAAATTTACATCTTTCATAGACAGGGCAATTTTAGAATGCATTGTGATAAAGAAAACATCAAGTCGTGCAGATTGTCAACCATGAATGCATATCAATCAATACAGCAATTTTTGAATACAAATAGTTCAGTCTAATTTTAGTAATAAATAATGTAGTCACCAAAATTTGTGTTATACTCTGTAGACACAATTTGCTTGACGTGATTCACTGATTGGTTGCGATTATCTTCAGAAATATGGGTAATGCTGTTTCTCAACAGGACTTCCACTGTTAAACTTGATGAAATAAATAAATAAATAAATAAATAAATAAATAGTAAAGTTATACCATCAATTTACACTACATAAAGTACAATATTCAACTTCCAGAAATAAGTTCCATTTGCGCATAAAACATGAAAAAAAAAAAAAGAAAAAAAAAAAAAAAACCCTAAACCATTAAAAACAGGCCTCCAATGAGATATGAGGTTGGTATGTGCTTGATATATGATTTTGTTTAAGCCATCCATTCAAATTATGTAAACTTTTTTTCCTGGTTAAAATCTTTATTAACCAAATTTCTCAGAGAAATTGCTGCCAACCAGAGAATCAAAACAAGAAAATATCACCAAAATAACTATTTTTGACAAAGAGTCACTTTATGTACTCTCGGTATTAACTACTTATTAACTATATATATATATATATATATATATATATATATATATATATATATATATATATATATATATATATATATATATATACACTCTCAGTATTACATAAGTATTAAATTACATACTCTCATATATATATATATATATATATATATATATATATATATATATATATATATATATATATATATATATATGCATGTATAAAAAAATTTGCAACCCCTTTTACACTGGAAATATGCTCTTGTGGTGATGTTTCTGCAACCCCGATATCCTTACTGCATGTTTTTCGCAGCAGTTTCAAAGTGAAATGTCCAGTGAGTGGCACTTAAACTTGCATTCAATATGTGTCCATGACACATTTGTATTATGTTGGTACAGGCACGTATTGCTGTGCTTTGTATTACATTGCTACAGATATGCATTATTATGACATTACTACTTTGCTATGTACTGTACATACTGCGGCGTTCAGAATTCCAGTGTCCGGGAAAAATAACAAACCCAACCCTAAACCTACCTGATCGTGATTGTGAATGCAAAAATCATAGAAAAACACATTTGCTGATGCAAGCGTGATATTTTAACTTAGATGTGGGTTTGATTGTTATTATTATCATTAATATTATTATAATTTTAAATTAATTATTTTTATAATTGAATAATAATAATAATGGAACCAAAGTTGCTTAAAAAATGGATGGGCACTAATACACTTCAATTTTGAGTGGTGTCTGTCACAGGCTTCACGGAACATACCTATTTCAGCATGCTTTCAGAGCAAAGCTATTATGCTGTAAAGTACATACATACATACAACTTGATGCTTTTATCCTGACAGATAAATATGTAATCTGTGGTTAGAACTGACCAGAGATCAGCATGTATTTCTAGTTTGTGACGGTCCTCAGTGTTTCAGCAGCTCACTCTCATGCGTCAGACAGCAATTTGGTGCATAGTGCAATTTCTGCTTCACCCTTTAGACAGCAGTGGTTCCTCATTAGCGAGGCGATCTCTGTATGTCATTTTATGTCTTTATGTTTCTTACCTAATCTTTTTTGACTTTCTGCCAGCCTCTGTAGAATGACGCTGTATTGACATTTGTTGTATTAGTCATTTTTAAACCTTGTGCAATATTCTCATGTCATTCTTTGCTGGAGTTTATGCAAAATGAGTAGTATTTTATTATATGTGCTGATAGCAGCTTGAAGAGACTAGAGGAATGTATTTTTTATTGATTTCCTATTGTGACGTTTCGGTACTGGCTGTTTGTTAGTATTTATAAAGCACACACTGATGCATGATGACACCATATTTTAGACCCCTTAATCTAACACCATACCTATATTTAACAACCACCCAAATTAAAGTGTGAAAAAAGTGCGCCTGCAAAATAATGTTGGCACCACGATCAGGGACTCGCCATTACTGAGATAAAATACAATTTTACAAAACCAGCCATGTTATTTTATGTTGCTTCTTTTATGTTTTTATTTTATTTTATTGTGACTCATGTTTCACCAGAGGGGTGTGCAATGCGGTACAGGGTGTGCGACCGAGCAAGTTTACTTTCAGCTATACATACAGAGCTGGTTATGTGATACAAACATCAAAATGTATTAGTTCACAAATAATGCATGGTAAAAGTGTTTTGAGCTCCTAACATAGTATCGCGCAAGGGAAATCATGAAATTAAGCCTTCAATAATTGGCCATGTCATCATAATTTGTGTGAAAATTAATAATAATAATAATAATAATAATAATAATAATAATAATGTTGCTGTTTTCCTTCCAGTGGTGTTGTGTGGGAATTGTGAATTGTGTGTATATGGAAGTTTTTGAAGTCCTGATGGTTTTCTAATGAGCTTAGGTTGGAAGTTAATGTGTTGAGAAGCTGGTTTATGTTTCCTATCAAAGTTTTACTATGTGGTTCTAGAGTGGCTCTCATTGACATTTCAGCAGCACCAACAAGTTACTGAGGAATGAATCCTCAAGGAACCAGTGGCGTAAAATTATTATCAAAAATAAAAGACGTAAAAGCATTCACCTGAGGTTGATGGCACTGGTTAAAAAATAATTTATTTTATTGTGTGATTTCAGGGGAGGATAAGGAAACATTGCCCCTGATCTGATATGCATTACTGATTTTCAGACTAACGTTACTGTCACTGGAGCCAAAGTCATATGTGGCATATTTTATTTTACGGCATTAAAAGAGCGGGCTGCTTTTCTTTACAAAGTGCAGTGCACTGTTATAAAGCTATGACCCTTTAAATGAGCTGGCCATAGCATCCACTCAGTGTGATTACACAGTCGAGGGAAGGGTGGTTCGTAAGGTCTTCATTTTTTTTATTTGATTTTTAACAGGAACTGAGCCATAATTTAACACCTAATTCAAGAAATGCCTTTCACTCCATCAGCACATTAGGTAATGATTATTTTGTGAATTTTGGGGCATACAATGCTCAATTAATCTTTGATGAAACCCTTGCCTATGAGGCAGGCTGTGGCATCACAATCCGCACTGTTGCCAAGAGCCTGTGAACTCTGGAATCAGGCCTGATTTAAACGGCGTAAAAATATCAGCACAGTCAAGGCCAAGTCCCATGGACGAAGTTTAACATTTAGATAACATACTTCTCACCTGAATAAAGGGCACATGCAAGAGCTGATCAATAGTTCAGACCTTAAGAGGAAATGCATTTATTGGTTGGTATTTAGGAGGTATCCGTCCTCTCTGCAGAGTTGGAGTTGAGACCAGCCCTGGACTGAAAGGGATCATATTAAAGTAAAACAGAGATATTACCTGCAAATTGAAATGCAATGGTACAGAATGAACAATTACAACAAAAATTAGTCTAAATGGATGCTAAGTTTATGATGAAATCCAGGGCAGACAGACTTTAATAACATGCACCCAACATCTTCTTACTGTTGAATGATGTATGGGATGCAAATAAATAAACTAGACCTGCAATTTAGGTGCTCAGCTACAGAGAGAACGGCTGATTTTTGACGGGCTGAAATGCAAGACTGAACTGATAAATTGTGCCCTGTTTTAACTTAAGCTTTAGCCCATTAAACTCCATCACTGTCTGCCATCATCCATGTTTGATGACTTTGGTTGTCGACACAGTCTGAGAATATGTGTGACGGTCTGATGAAACCTGCTTCTCTCAGCATCCACAGGCTCTCATTAGTACTTTTACACCTGATTGCTCTTCACACACTAGATTTGTCTGGTACAAGGAGTGTTTTTTTCTTTTCTTTTTTTTTCCTTTTCTTTCTTTACATCAGCTGAATGAAGTAAGATTTTGCAATCATCCTGCAGTGTTTACAAGAAAAAAGTGTGTAAATTAAGTGGTAGAAGTGAATTCTATAAACAAGTGAAGTTCATTAATGAAACATGAAACTTGCTGAAAACATATTTAGTACAAAAAAGTAAAAAAAAAAAAAAAAAAGACCCGCTATATGAACAAAAGTGCAATAAAATTTGGTCTGCCAACACTTTAAACAAATAAGGTGCTTTTTTACAGCAGTATTCCTTTTACATAGTAGCAGTTAAAGTAATTTAAGGCAAAATTTATGTTGGAGGCCCCCCACCCCCGGTAAAAATCACATGAAATATGATCACTAACCTTTTTGTTCATACAATATTAAATTTTAAATGTTGCATATTTTTACTCATACAGTACAAAAGTTTGGACACTTTACAATTTTTTATATTTTTGTATAAAGTCTGTAATGTTTATCAAGCCTGGATTTATTTGATCAAAAATTCAGAAAAAATGTAATCAATATTGACTACAGATATTGTCATATTATTAAAATCAATAATATGATATTGTGTATTGCATCGTTACCTTAAATTGAGACATACAGTACAGAGTGTTTATATATATATATATATATATATATACATACACACACACAAATCAAGTGGAAGAGAAGGACTACCAAGCAGAAAAAAGGTAATTTTTTAGTTAGTTGAAACTGAAATGTTTGTGTTAGGTTAGAGCAGTAATGTAGTATCATCATCAGAATTAAGAACATACACACATCTGAGATCCTTTATTTGAAACAGTAAAAAACAAAAAACAATGTTCTAGTGTCTGCTTTTTAATTTTGAATACAAACTTATCTGATTCTACTTTTGTAGCTATTTTGATAGTCAGCTCCAGACAGAATGTCATTTACTGTAGATGGAAATTCAAAGCATTGCATCTAGTTGCGTCATTGGCGCTCACGCTTTCTTAAATTTGTAATAAACCAGTGAATGATCTTTCCAAAAATGAAGCTGATTAACAGAACAAGTTTATATTTAGAATACATTGCAATCGCTCTAAAATAGAAGACAACAACTCAAACACCTGCATTAGAAGCTGTACTTCTTTGCGTGCCTATTTAGCCATTTCAGGGCCGTGCAGAGACCTTTGGAGGGGCAGGTGCTCAAAGTACAAAAGGTGCACATGGAACAAGGCTTTAAATGGCACTGTTCAAAATATCAATACAGCAATATATTGTGATGCATTCCTTGCTGATTCGCGTATCGATATGGATGATTATGTATTGATACGGCAGCAAATGCTCTGATGCAGTTTTAAAAAGAAAAAAATAGAAAAGACAATTTTAAGTTTAAAAGTTAAAAAAATATTTTCTTTCCACCTAATAATAGCTCTGGGATCAGAAACTGAAATGTCTTAAGTTGTCCCAATCTGATGGCTTTTTCTTCTCTGTTCTACAGAATAATTAAGAACAGCTGTTATAGTAAAAACTATAGAAAACGCTTGTGCCTCTACATTTTCCTCTTTCTCACCAGCCTCTGTCTCCTGGCTTGCTGTTCCCTGCTCCCTTTCTGTCACTTGTGCCTCTACATTTCCCTCTTTTTCTTCCTTTGTCTCCATCTCCTCATCTGGGGCCCGTTTCACAAAGGAGGTTAAGTGAAAACTCTGAGTATGTTTACCCTGAAATGAGGGAAACTCTAGGTTTTCTGTTTCAGAATGGGAGGTTTGTCAAACCTGAGAAAGAAGGGTAAGTCAAGCCATTTCTTAAAAGAGAGGTAACTTACACTCAGAGTCAGTTACCATGGTAACTTACGCTATGAACCTAACCTGGGAGCAGGTTTTCTTCGATAAACCCAGAGTTTATTTCGGTCTCCTCCCCCTTTTTAAACACTTCATTAATGCACGCTGGAAAAATGCTCTTCTTACTAAGTGTTTTTTTTTTCTTCTTTTTTTTTTGCCCAAGTACAAATATAAAAAAAAATAAAGATTGATTTTCTATATAAGAAAATGATATAAGAAATTTTGTCTTGTTTCCTGGGGGGGATCTAAATTAAGTGCATTTTACTTAAGCAAAATTATATGCCAGTGTGGTAATAAAAATAATCTTAATGCAAATGTTAAACCTTATTACTAAGTGCAAATCTACTCTAGCTCCACCCTCCATCGACACATAAGATTAAATATAACACATGTGAATAACGGCTTCAGTGGTGTAGGCACTAGGCAGTAATGTTTTTGGCACGGAAAGTAGCTTGTAACGCGATTGATTGGGTTAGAGTCCGGCTTTTGCCGAGCTCATTCTTCTCACTTTTCCCATCACATGTCACATTAGAATTTATTTTCAATAAAAATGAACAAAATATTCTAAAAGTAGAAGTAAAGTGCCTAACGAGTGTTTAATAATGATACAACTATTTATAATTGTAATAAATATAATCATTTACAATATGTTATTATTGCATCCTGTTAATGTATAACAATACTGAGGTGCAAATGTACTGTATATGCCAGTATAAAGTATAACTAGCATTTAATTATTATTTACACTTAGCCTGTTGCAAAGAACTGCTACTTTTACATGGTAAATAGAATATATCACGATTTTCACTGTACATTTTTTTCTGTAAATAGCATCTAGAGCTACTTGCACTTAGCCTACTGTAAATAGGATATATCGCTAAGAAAGTATGTTAATTCCACTTAGTGTAAATAGCCACTGCCTTATTTTTCTTACTCTAATGGCAGATCATTTGTAAAATAAGAAAAATACACTTAAAATATTATTATTAATATGATTATCTTATATTTATTTTTTGCCCATGAGATACCATAAAATGATTAGCTATTAATTCATTAATCTAATGTTCTGCCAGTTTTCACCTGTGATATTATAACACTGATAAGAATTACATTTGTATCGAGTCTGAAGTATGCAGATGGATTTTTGGCGGGAGCTGTTGCCATGGTGAATCGTAATATCGGCGCTCCATTGATACTGGCTTTTTATAGTAGTGGTGCACGCGCTTAACTCAGAGTCAGTCAATTTAAAGTTTCCCATCTCAGGGTAAGTCAACTCAGATTTCAAGTTTAAACTCAGAGTTGGTTGAACCTCCTTAGTGAAACGGGCCCCAGCTCCATTACTTTTAACTCTCTGTCAATTTAGAAACAAGGCATAATTTACTATTTCAGCATTAATCTATTATTTTAACCATCACTACTGTCTACTCTTGCACCTAATCAATAAGTCCACCTTAAATATTGATACAAAACATTAAACAACTGATGCACTGGAATATAGTGATTCATAGTATTATTACTGTTGCAGTTGTTGTTGTCTAAAATTGAACACCTTTGCAATTTAAACAAATGACAGGCTACAAGTGTTATTCATCTCCTTCACACTGCACTGTGATGTCAGGTGTCAGATGTCAATATATATATTTGTGTCACATTTAAATATAATTATATTTTAATTAATTTCTTAATTGTTTTTATTTTTATAATGATAATTCAGAGAATGAGAAAATCTGAATAAACATTACCAGTGTTGTGATAATTATTTTAAGGCACTCTATGTTTTAAAAAATAAATAAATACTGTAATATAATACTAGTTTAGTCAAATAACATAAAAAGACCATACCCCTCGATGCCTGTGAAACTTTTCTCCCTCAAACAGCACGCTAACGTTACTTCTTACACTACAGACTACACACAGCAATATAAACAACATATCTGCATGTTCTCACATCACATCGTTTTTGTAAAATAATAATAAGTAAATAAACATCAAAATCACTTCGCTGAGAATGAAACACCACTTACCAGCTGCCGCGGTGTTAATAATTTCCTCTAGCAATTAAAAAATGCGCGTGCAGCTTGAGAGGAATCGTCCCGCTCGGAGGAGGCCATCGTCGTTAGGTGAAAGGTCATCATGTTGGTCATTTTATTTAGGCTAAATTATTATTAATACATTTTACTAATATTTAGATTGGGCATGGGCAGGCATTCACAAAAGGGCATGTTATTACAAAAAAATTGATGAAAATTTGCTTTGACAAAAGGGCACTTTGGGCACCAAGGGGCAAAGGGGCAGGTGCTCAAGCTCCCAATGCACCCCCCTCTGCACGTCCCCTAGCCATTTGCGTCACACAGTTCACAGCACCTGATGGATGTATTCATTATGCAGACACTGAAACTGCAACATTAATTTGTTTAATTGCAAATGAGTGACAATTCAACTTTATCCAAAGAATAATGAGGCTAGAATCTTGACTGGTGGACTAGCATATAGGGGATGTTATGGATATGGAGGCCCCTCCAAAAAGCCCCAGGCCCTAGATGATCACCTCATCTGCCTATAGCTAGCACTGGCTCTGGTTATCCCTTATACTGTATATATATCTTGAAATAGTCTGGGAATTTATTGCGCCTGAAGGTAATTTTTGGAGGAAAATGGGCTTAATGTATTTACCTATTCAAGTACACAGAATTATTCAGATAGACTCAATGAAAGAAACTGTAAATTTAAGCTTGAATGAAACTAACTTCAGACAGAGTTGTTTGATAAAATGATAATAGGGGAGAGAGAAAGGCGCTGGAATCCCTCTCTTGATGCTGCAATGTTCCAGTAATGAAGACGGGGATTGTGTGTGTTGCGTCTGGGCTGTTATTGTGAACCCAGGGCTGTTGGCACCGCCAGTGTTGTCGAGCTGCACCCATCCATGAACCCACCATCTGGATTCTCCCACAAATCACATTAAAGTTGCAGTCGCAGGAATACATCAAGCTAAATGAATACTGGCTCAGGGCTCCACAGTCATTCTGATGGAGAGACCGACAGTCGTGCCGCGGTGATGATCAGTCCTGCTCTCTGATGGCAGCTCATGTCTGTCACATTGGCTGTTCTAAAGCACAGCAAAAATATGAATCAAACATTTCTTTAAAATAATATTTTAAAGTAAAACTTTTAAACTTTGAAACTTTTAAAAAAAAAGTTGTAGTCATGAAAGTCTCCTGCTTTAAGCACACTTAATTGGAATAATTCATATAAATATTATACAGCTTTTCAAAAATATTCTTGTAACATTTAAAGTACACTATAAGTGCACATTTATTGTAATCAAGTGGACTTCTTTTTCACAAGGGTGATCACAGGTTACAGCCCACCTCTCTTCAACAAGACAATTTGACACATCATTCGTGTCATAAGTAGCATAAACAGAGCACTGTAATGTTTAATACATACCGCAGGGATAGAAGTGTGTTTAAATCCATCAGTATGAACATTAATAAACATCAGTAAGTGTATTATGAAGGTTGCTGTCTGATGTAGCAGATTAATTCATGTGCCATTTGAAAATGGCCTTTTAAATGTAGTTCAGGATTGGTTAATGTGAGACCTGTTATTTGTGAAACAAAAGCATATATATATATATATATATATATATATATATATATATATATATATATATATATATATATAATTTATTTTATAGAGAATGTGTAATTACTTTGAAGCAATTATCTGTATGCACACTGCACATTTCCTTCCATTAGAAATTGATATGCTGTACAGTATTATATCAGGGCTAGCTTCCATTAACATGTTTTATGTCGATGCTTGAGGTATGATTTATTATTTATTTAAGAGAATGATACAGTACATTCTCTGACACGAAAGAGTCCATGTAACCTAATAGCTCTTTGAATATGGCTTTTTTTATTTATTTTTGAATCATGTGGGATACATTGAGTCTCCTGATGTGCTGTAGTAATGTAATGTTGCATAAATCATAAGAAAAAAAAAGGTTTTGTCCTTCAGGAATATCTAATGCATTTCCCAATATGATGTTTACAGAAAACATTGTATGAGCTTTTGTCTTATTTCAATTTTACACTGCAAAAGTGCTTCTGAAGTGGCATTTGGGTGTCTTTACACAGGATGATAAAAGCTGCTCAGAAGTGGCCTAAATTCATTTACACATCAATTGTTGATCCAAGGGCTGATATGTGTCAGAGCGGGAATAGTCTGGTGTTTAGATGCGGCAATGCATCTTTACACTGCATTTTACACAGAGCAGACTGCACATAAGGTTTATCACATACAACTGAATTTATATAAGTTTGATGAACAGTAATTTATTAATTTATTATTAAATTACTGTTATTTTAAAATATATTTGACACAATGTTGTAAATATTGCCTTTTTGTCAGCAAAAAAATTCCAAAACTGATTTACATCTTTGAGGAACACATAACGCTTTTTTCAAATGTAGCCTGTGTGCCACTTGTTGATAATATTCTTATTTAATTTATTGATTACATGTAAGAATTTGATGTAAAATGATGTATGCAACTAATAAGGTAATCCATTAATTATAAATATTTTGTATTATTAAAATTTTATTAAACATTCAAATGGAATCACCAAAAAATAAAATAAAAAATAAATAAACCTTATATTTGATTTCTCTGAGCCCTAGGTGTTCTAGTTGGTCACTTAAATTTTGATGATCTAAAGAATCATTCACATAAGTTACTATGTTGTGTATTCCTATTGCACAAATGTGCATTACAAACGTGCATTCACGTGCACATACACACACACAGAGCGAAGGATATTATGACAGCCCTGGTAAATAAGCCGAAGCCATTCACGACAGAATACATCAATCACTCCTCCGTTTTATTCCATTATGTAAAGTCCTCCCACTCCAAGGGGACAGTTCAAAGTCAAGTGGACCTCTGGCAAAACTTTCACAACAAACTTGCTGCTCTCCGACAGCATGATTCACTGTCACTGTCGGCAGAATATTCTGAGCACATTTACTGGAGCTGAACTGTAAACATGTGTCGTAGGGTCTATACTGTATGTGGGTCCGTATTAGGTGCTCGTATCCAGAATGGGCTGATGCGCTGCTTAATGTGAAATCAAGAAAGTTCTGTCATCGGCTATCTGCAGCATTTCTACCTGTTGCTCACTGATGTGAAATCAATAATGTCTTTGGATCACTGTAATGACTTTAACATTGATTCTCTTTCCCGTTTTCAGGTTTGCAGGTCATTTTCCCCGAGTACCTTCAGGAGAAGTTCGTCCAGTCAGCTCTCAGCTACATCATGTGTAATGGGGAGGGAGAATACATCTGCCAGAACAGCCAGTGCATCTGTCAGTGTGCCGATGAGTTCCCACAATGCAACTGTCCCACCACTGACCTCCAGATTATGGAGAACACGCTCATCGGCATGGCAGAGACTTGGGAAGCGTCTTACAATGACTTTGAGAACTCAGGTAACACTGAAGCAGCCATTTCAATAACACCAAAAAGCTAGACACTTTTCAGGACTCAGATTTCCAGGATAAAAAGAAAACTGAAAAAGAAAAAACTGAAAAAGAAATAAAGAATATCATCAAGGGATGATATTTCCCCACTTAAAATTATATGATTATTGGGGACATTTTTGGCAAACTGGTCAACTTGATAAAATGTACAGTATGTGTCATATTTCATGGAAATACATATATTCATTCAATAAATTTAATTAGAATAAGAAGTGATATTTTAAAACCCAGCTGTCTAAACTGGATAGATGGCCACTCAACACCAAAACCAAAATAAAGTAATTGCTATCTATACTTTTTCAGTGGAAACATCCTTTCAAAACCCTATTGGTAAATTGAGTCTGCTCACAGAATGGCAACACGATGATCTGACAGCATTTTCCGGCAAGTTAG
Organism: Carassius carassius; assembly: GCF_963082965.1. Taxonomy (NCBI): domain Eukaryota; kingdom Metazoa; phylum Chordata; class Actinopteri; order Cypriniformes; family Cyprinidae; genus Carassius; species Carassius carassius. The sequence continues at coordinate 7,148,064 of NC_081759.1, forward strand.
CTTGTCAGGTCTGTCAGCAAGTCTGGTCTAGAGCCAATTTTTTGATCCATTGTCAAATTTGACAGTTTCACCACGCCACACATCATGACTAATAAGTAGACGTGGCGACAGCGAGCATTGGAGTCAGGTGTTGTAATCCCATTCGTGGATCGATTTCGACAACGCTCTCACCACCACACACTACCACGGCTGCGCTAATTGGGCTAAGTGACGTTTGAAGTCATCTTCATTGATTTTGCTTGAATTAAACAGAAGACTTCTGTTTGCTCATTCAATAGAGGAGCTGCTCTCAGCTCTTCTCTAGGCATACACTCAGTGCTCATTATACGGCAGCCGTCTATACAGGCATTATACTTGCATTTTCACTCATTTTTGCTGAGGGAACATCATTTTATTATTTGCATTCAGTCAACGAATCAGAAAATATAAGGAAGTTGACTCCATGCTGAAAAATAATGCATCAATTATAACTAAAAAGATTCATATTTATTTGTTATTGCTAATATATATATATATATATATATATATATATATATATATATATATATATATATATAAAATATACACATATTCCATCAGAAATCATTCTAATATGCTGATTCGCTGTTCAAAAAATATATCTGATTATTATAAATGTTGAAAACAGTTGTGCTGCTGAATTTTATGAATAGAAAGTTATTTTGTAACATTTTAAATGTCTTTACTCTCACTTTTGATCAATTTAAAGCATCCTCGATGAATAAAGTCTTACTGACTCCAAATGCTTGAACAGCAATCAAATGAACATAATAACTAAAAATTTATGTAATGCAAATGGGTAACAAATGACTGCATATTTAAGCAAACTTACTGAATCTAGGCTGTCCTTGTCCGGTCAACCATAAGCTTTAAATGTTATCAATCATTTGCTTATATGCTGAGTCTGTTGTTGATTTCTGTGAGCTGCCTTGTACTGAAAACTCTGCATAGGACTTGCATGCTAACTCCTTTCTGTGAGCCAATCTGCAATAAAGCAAGCATGAATAATTCAGCACCCCACAATGCTTTCTCTGGGAGAAGAGGCACTTCTTGCGGTTTATTGTAACAGTCAATTTCACCCCACTGCCTTAACTGAAATCGTACGCCACGGGCGAAAGCTCTGCTCCATTCCCGCTCCCAAAAGATGGATTCGCAGAAAGGCTGTGCAGGTTTATGAATGAATCTTCTATTCCCACCAACTACTTTTCTGATATCAGAGCTGCATTGCATAGCAAACATGACAGTATGTGTATCCCATTTAGATTTTGTCTGTCGGTTTAAGAGAACGAACAAAATTGAAAACTAAACACCCAGCAAACCTAAATGTGCTTCTATCACCAGTGTATGGTTCGAGATTTATTTATTTATTTATTGATTTGTTTATTTTTTTACATGTGTAACCAGATCATCACTGACACATTTTGGCTATATAAGTATGTATACATACAGTACACTTACAACATACTCACACACAATGCAACGCTGAAGCAACACTGTATAGCACAAATCAGCTGCTTGATTGTTAATACTGTTGCAAAATGTTACTACATCATTGTCCAACCCTAATCTGCTAAATGCGGCTAAAAGGCAGGAAGATATTAAGATGTTAGAAACATTAACATCATTTTCTTTAAAGCTGCTTTGAAACAATTTCTATTCTGAAAAGTGCTATAGAAAACAACTGACTTTAAAATTGTTGAAATATATATATTGTCTTGATTGCTTTAGTCCTTTTATGTGACCCTTGACCACAAAACTATTCTTAGGTACCTGGGGAATATTTGTAACAACAGCCAAAAATACATTTTATGGGTCAAAATTAGTGATTTTTCCATAACTGTCACCGTCCCACCTGTGGGACGATTGGCACTCTTTTTTGTTGTTGTCTTTTTCTCTATAAAATCTTTTAGTAATCATCATAAATCATATATCATTTGAAAGCTAAGAAGCCCAAGATTCATCCTGTGAAACCATTTTGAAATCAGACATTGCTTTATCATGGAAATGGTACTTAAAAATCCAATGGCGGTCACCTCCCCCTTAGTGGGCAGGGTCAAGTGTCATAAAACATAATGCATTACGGTCTTCTAGAACCAAAACTTTTTATAATCTTGGCAACAAATATATCATTGGAAAGGTCTGTGTCTCAGGATTTCATATTTGGTGGTTATTTTGAGATAGAAGTAAAATTCACAGAGAAATCTAGAGAAAAATTCATTAAGCAAAATTCAAAATAGTTTTGATGACTCCCAGTGGCTGTATGTGGTATTACGCCCTAAATAAAATCTCACAGGAACCTCAATTTTTTCATATCAACTTCAAATTCATAACATAACTTATTTAGACACAAGGCTTTAATTTTATACCAATTTTAGAGTAAAACCTGTTATGTACAATATTTATAATAAATAGAATAAAATTAATATAGCGCATATTATTACATTTACATTGTATGTACACGATTACATTTAAACTTAATGTACACGAGTACATTTAAAAAAATAAGTTTGGGAAGTCGTGGCCTAATGGTTAGAGAGTCGGACTCCCAATCGAAAGGTTGTGAGTTCGAGTCCCGGGCCGGCATGAATTGTGGGTGGGGGGAGTGCATGTACAGTTCTCTCTCCACCCTCAATACCACGACTTAGGTGCCCTTGAGCAAGGCATCGAAGCCCCAACTGCTCCCCGGGCGCCGCAGCATAAATGGCTGCCCACTGCTCCGGGTGTGTGCTCACAGTGTGTGTGTGTGTGTGTGTGTTCACTGCTCTGTGTGTGTGCACTTTGGATGGGTTAAATGCAGAGCACAAATTCTGAGTATGGGTCACCATACTTGGCTGAATGTCACTTCACTTTCACTTTTCACTTTCACTTCTAAACTTTTTGATACTTCAATTTTTTGAAAAGGTTCCACTTTTGCGTGGTAAGTGTTCATAAATTACAGCAATTTTAGTGTGTATAGTGCACTTTAATGCCTATTTAAAAAATGGGGGGTGACAGTTAAGGGCAAAAAATGATTAGGAAAATATCATGTTCCATGAAGATATTTTGTAAAATTCCTAATGTAAATATATAAAAAACTTAATTTTTTATTAGTAATATGTTTTTGCTAAGAACTGCATTTGGACAACAATAAAGGCAATTTTCTAAATATTTCGATTTCTTTGCACCCTCAGATTCCAGACTTTTAAATAGCTGTATCTCGGCCAAATATTGCCCTATCCTAACAAACTATGCATCAATGAAAAGCTTATTTATTAATATATTTAAATAATGTCTGACCATTAAAGGAAGCTTGTCATGTTTCTGGTCTGTTAATGTCACTTTTATAGCACCTTTCTGATCTAGCAATAGTAAATTGCATTGCTGAAGGAACACAATCTCAGGCATCATTAGTCCATTAAATGAGTAATGAAAAGTATGCTGGATATGAGCAACTTAAAAGGTCTGTTCATGCATTAATAACTCTGTAACTACGTACAGTTAAACCAAAAATGATGATTGTAAAATCATTGGTCCTTGATGTAGAACATCACCTGGATAATGACCTTCAGGTAGTTATATATATATATATATATATAAAAAAAAAGGTTGAAGAAACTTTTCCCCCACTCAGACACCAGTAATAAATTCCAAAATTCATTACATAAGGAATGGCAACTAACACAATGAATTAAACATAATTTTGAAGTAGAAAAACTTAAATATTACTTATTTTAGTATGAATACAATTTAGAATCATTGAGTATCACAGGTTATATATATATATAAATAAATACATGTTCATTATTTTATTTATTTATTTTTATTTCAACATTTTCGCTTAACCCTGGTTTAATATTTTCAGTCATGAAAATTCAGTTAACAGCATTCATCTGATGAACATTACTGTATAACATTGCAGAATGGTTGTGGAAGGGTTAGCTGAATGACATCGACGTTAAATGGCTGTCCTGCTTAGATCACATTTAATTCAGCTCACAAGCCGACAGAAATTTTTCACCTTGCTTATCAAATATTTCTAAACAAAAAACATAAAACAGAAATAGGTTACTCCCCAAGGTGATTGCTCAATATCCACCTTATGAGCATGCTAGCTTATATATTATTAACCAGTAATAAAAGGTCCAAATAAAACCAGACACTGCAATATATTTATATAGAGCAGAGGGCACTCAAATTGAGTCTGTGAACCTCAAGGTCACCGCAATATTTCTCTGGAAAGGCCCAAGGAGAAAACGCTCCAGCATGAACAGATGAATCTTCTGAAATGTCAAGTTGATCAATTAGGGAAGTAATAATTGTTTGTATGTGTTAATAAAGTCTTAATTTAATGCCAGTAAGTTCTTAAATCATCACTTAACTCATCATTTAGAAGTGTGACTGAAAATGATTGTCACCGTTTTGTCCGATATAAACTGTTTGGATAACTCCAGTCATAATAGGCTGAAAAATTAGGAAGCCTCTGGGATTTTTAGTGCAAACATTAAGTGTCCCAATTGTTGAGAGTAGTTGCACAGCCAAAGACCCAGAGGCTCCTGTCATCACCTGTAAAAGCATCATTTTGAAATACTAGTAGTCAGGAGATTTATAAATGATTGGGTGACACTTTATAATAAGTATACACTAATAGAGTTCTTAGATTTTTTTTTTTTTTTTTTTTGTAAACTGTTTATTGTTAACTGTGGTTAATACATTAATAGACTTATGAGTTCTATTCATTGTCACTGTAATTAACCAAATTATTATTGTTTAACTAATTAACCCTAAATAGTTCTCAGTTTAGATTACGTCACAGGAAATTAATAAATACATTTTATATGTTATTCAAATGTTATTTAATTTTATAATAAACATTAAATAACAAATAATATACTTTTCTGTGAGGGTTAGGTTTAGGGGATAGAATAATCAGTTTGTACAGTATAAAAATAATTCTGCCTATGGATAGTCCTTGTAAACAAGCAAACATATGCCTGTGTGTGTGTGTGTGTGTGTGTGTGTGTGTCCTTAATGTATTTGTAAACAGGAACACTAAATATGAATGTGATTGTGTTTGATAACTATTGTTTTAAATCAATTAATTCATGGCATTTTAATAAAAACTAATAATTGTGTTAATTACAGTGATAATGAATGAAGAACTCACTGTTTGTACAGTCTATTAATATAATAACTACAGTTTATAAACTGTGAGTTAATAGTTTGTTAATTATTTGTGAGTAATTTATTGGTGGATACTTATACTGAAGTATTACCAGTGATGACATATGAAGATAGCAATCTTCCTTTTTTTCACACATGCAAAAAAAAAAAAGAAAAAAAGGAAATAAACCTTATGTGTACAGGCAGTGATAAATGCATTGCCAGTATTCTTGGGAAAAGATGACAGTGTTTGTATCATTACGGCTCTACTGTGCATGTGTATGTGTGTGTGCAAATTCTCGGTTCCTTTTTCCTCTTGACACATAATTTTCATCAAGTAACACACCAGTAAACACAGGCACTCTGCAGACAGTCATGTGTCATTGCGTCTATGCCTGTGGTGCTTTCTGGATTCAGATGCCACACTGTGTCATTTTAATAGCATATCAAACACATGAAAGGAAACAAGCAGGTTGAGTAGTTAAACACCATGAGTGCATGTTTAGACCATTATACTGGCATTCACAGTATGACCATGCTGCAAATATTTAAATGGACTGTCAACCAACCTTGACTGCACTCAAACAGACACATGTCTAGTATGTGCCACAGGCTACAGGCACGTTCATAGTTAGTGCTCACCTGACTGCTGTCTGAAATGACTGTGTCATTGGATTCCCGTATGAAATGTGACATATATTTTGTTTAAATCACTGGTGTTCGATCCTGTAGGATTGTAGCTAAACTCTACCAAAACATGGTTTAAAGTAAACATGAAAAAGAGTCTATTCTGTTTAATCATGATTCAGTGCTATCGACAGGATTTTGTGAGATTGCAGAGGATTGGCCTTGGCCTTGGTGCTCTTTCAAAATAAAGATCTCCATCCTGTTTTTGGTGTCCAAATAAAAAAATAAAAAATAAAATAAAAAGTATTTGCATTAACTTAAAAGCAAACAATTTTTTGTGCAATAAAAAACATTAACTAACTAACTAACTAACTAACTAACTAACTAACTAACTAACTAACTAACTAACTAACTAACTAACTAACTAACTAACTAAATAAATAAATAAATAAATGTGCATAAAATTGATTTACCCATTTATCACACCGGTTGCTGAAAAACATGATGCAAGGCGCTGAATAATGATGTAGCCTATTAGAATGCAATTATATGAGCGTAAAATTCATGATACATGAAAATAAATTTTTTTAATTATATATATATATATATTGTATATATTAGATCTTGTATTTAATCCATATGCTATTTATCCAATTTAAATTTCATATTTTTAATATTCATATTTAAAACCCCATTATTATCCATTCATCATCATTTAATAAAACTATTTATTAATAAAAAAAAAACTTTGGTTTCGCACTTTAAAACTACAGTAAACAAACAAACAAGGTTCAAACAAGGGAATTTTTTTTCTTTTGGGCTTGGTACACAGGCTACTGATTAATGCAGTTAATGTTCTCTAACAGTCAATCCGTTATTTAATCACTGTTTTAGGCTACTGTTTTGGTAAAACATCCTATAGCTAATAGATAAATCATTTTATATAGCTTGCAGAAATTTGACATTATGTAAGTAAATTGTATTGCATATGGTTTTGCTTGTTGACTTAAAGCGACATTGAAATATTGAATGGTGAAAGATATGAGATGGAAATCATTTTAACTCTGTACATTGAACTCTGAAGGCTCTCTATGTAATAGTATTGACACCGTGTTTGTGGTTACAATCAATCTTTGTCTGTAAGATTCAATACTTTTCTCCATCACGCTTAACAGGTTTTTCCCATAATGGATTCCAAGTATCAATATGTGGTTTATGTGGATATGCTTTTGCCATTTACCGAATGAGCACCTGTCTTTCTCTCTCTCTTACCTTAGACGAGTTTAAGTCACTTCTGAAACGTCTGCCTGCGACTCACTTCCTGCCAGTGAGCAGCGTTCACCTGCTGTGGGGCAGCGACTGGGACCTTCAGAACCGCTACCGGATCATGCAGAGTTCACTGGAGGCCCAAAGACTGAAGATCCAGCGCACAGCCCGGAAACTCTTCGGTCTGAGCATTCGCTGCCACCACAACCCCAACCACCAGATGCCCAGAGAGAGGTGAGAGCTGATGTTCCCTTACAGAATAATACAGCAGGAAACTAGTATTATATTTTAAGAACTGCTCATAATAAAGCTCAGTGGGAAACTATTAAAAAAAAATATGAAATTAGGGGGAAATTGATAATTTTTTGCTTCCTTTTTTTTTTTTTTGCAGTGAGCAGTTCTTAAAATAATCTTATTTTTTTTAAGTGTGAAGAATATTTAAATTATCTAATAAACCATTTTACACTATAAATCACCTTTTGTGGATTTTTTATTTACTTATTTATTTAGAGTTAGATCTTATCAGAAAACACTTCTCCTGTATTTTTATAGACTGCACACTACAACACCCCAAAACGAACCAATGAGCTAGAGTTATCTAACAAAGGTTGTCAACATGTTTATTTTAGTGATTTACAGAACCTCAACATTCGTTTACTAACTAAAATAACTTGTAATTTACTAGGTTGTGACAAATTGTCATTTGCTTCAGCCTATTTAAAATTGTAAACAATACACAAACAAAAGGCTCCGCTAGTCTGTGAAAAGCTGCCATGTTCATGATGTCAGTGGTTTCTCTAATTGGTTGATGTTTCTTCATGACTGCACACAGTGTGGTACTTCAATGAGAATTTGATTATTAAATACTTTTATTAAAATAAGTTATAAATATTTTTTTTTCAGAGTAAAATGTCATTGTTTAACAATTTTGGAAATCCCTGCTGGTAAAGAGAGAGAGAGAAAATCTGTACTGCTAGTTGTAGGCTCACACTTCTGTTTAATTATTTGAATGCATGGCCACAGTCTATCATTTCAGTATCATCAATTTTAGATGCATTCTTCCCTAAACAACACATAATAAGTGACTGCCAGTTAGTTTCTTCCCATTTAAATAAGTGTATTTTGGCCTAAATGAGATACAATATAAATCAGATTTCATGCTGACAAATTGCTATTTGAAAGATTTAACTGTACAGACAAAAAGAAAATAAATAAAATAAAATGAGCTGGAAAATGACACTACTGTCTTCTACAGAGCTGCTTTATCTGAAACTGATTTATTTATTTAAAGACTGATGGATTTTTACTTTGGCATTGTTATTGAACTGAACTGAATCATAACTTAGCTAAATAATGACACTATTATTTTCTGTATCTTCACTCTAAGACAGGGGTGTCAAATATAAGGCCTGCATACGCCGTATACGGCCCACAGAGGTGTCCAATTTGGCCCACATGATGATTTAAATAATAATATAAAATAATAAATAAAACTAAATTAATTGTGAAAAATTAAATAAAGTGTATTCGCTACAATATTTTATTTAGAATTTAAAGTAGAACAAATTGCTATTATAACTGATGGTTGTGTGGCAATTTTCTGGTGATTTTAAACATGTCCAAAATAAGAGATTTGACCTGGAAGGGCGGACAGGCTATTTAAAGAGAAATGGAAAAAAGGTTTTGAAATCTCAACGCCAACAGGTAGTTTAATCACAACTTCTGGCTAATATTAAATGACACTGTGATGCACTGGACAGCTTTGCATGAAGAAAGTAAATGAGCAAAGAGTGTGCAATATTTATCGTATACTAATATCCTAACTGTTGTTTTAATGATGTGCAAACTGACATTTTGTAACTTTGCAGAAAAACATCATGAGAGATTTTCATTGCCGGATAAAGGCCATCAGATTACAATATAATTGAAGATATGAGGCAAAAATGCCCTGCAAGAAATTTAGTTTTTAATATTTATGTCATGATAGTTAAGCAACATCTAACTTTAAGAAGAGTGTTGCTTTCCTGAAAGTCAGTGCGATCGCAAATTAATGAATTTTATACAATAGCTCAACAAAAAGATAAAGTATTAAGTGTGTTATATTAGTCACAATGCTGTCTATCTCTGTTTCGACGAGAAAAAAAGTTTTTAACAAAGCCAAAGTAAGACCAATTGTGCATCTCCGAGTATTTTGTTACTGAATGAATCTTTGTTTTTGAACAAATCATTTGAGTCAATGAGTCAGTGGATCACTCATAAATACAGAGACTTGCTGCCACCTACTGGCAGAGAGTAGCGTCAATATTGACATACCCCTAAAATAACTAAGCATCATCTTTAAAAAAAAAACTTTTCCTAGATTTTTTTATTTATTTATTATTATTATTATTGTTGTTATTATTATTATTATTATTATATTGTAGTTTGTATGGTTAAAATGTATGTAATTGTGAGCAAGCTAGGGTTTAACAACATTTTATAATAACATAATACAATTTTCTCCAATCCGGCCCTCAGCCTTAAATGAGTTTGACACCCCTGCTCTAAGAGAAGAAGAAAAACAAAAATACAGCCCAGTGTACCCTGTCCTTTACAGCTAAAGTTTATTTATAATTGATGAATTTTACAACACTGCTATTTCCCTGTTAATGAATGAGAAGTTGTCTTGAAACAATATGTGTTGTATAATGCATACGACTTGATACTCAAAAGCCATGAGATGAGCCTTTCAAGGTTTATATGTGATTGCTAATGAAGCGTTCTGTTGATATTGATAAATAGAAGAGCAATCCTTCTGACTGTAGTGAAATTAAAAAGTGCAGTGATCTATAAAAAAAAAGTGTCAAAATCACCGCCTGAAACAGACAAATACAATTTTCTGTCCACTAGGAAACTTGACTTATCAAACAGAGAATAATATGCACACTCAGGAAATGCAAATAAATCAAACTCTAAAATAAATGACAAAAAAACTGTTTATACGGTTACGGAGTTGGAGAGCATCAACTGTCACTAATGTGGAAGTGGCTCACCCACGCTCCAATGGCAGCTTTGACAAGGTCTGTGCTGAAGCGTTATCAAAGCCGAACAGAGCAGAGACAGAGCTCTTTGGGGCTCACATCAAGGACGTTTGATGGCAATAGCACAGAGAGAGAGAGAGAGAGAGAGAGAGAGAGAGAGAGAGAGAGAGAGGAATACAGAATGCAATGGACTATTTTAATTCCAGGTAAGCATGGGAATGTTATCGGTTCAGCGTGCGGCAAATAGAAAAGTTTCCTGTGATTGTAAGGGCTAATTCGTTAAACACTGGACTTCAAAGTAGAGTGTTGTTTTGCTGAGGGTGAGAGAGTCTATTTCTGTTTATGTGCAACATACTAGATTCATACTTCAAAGTCAGAGCAGCTAGTTTAGCTAACTGATAACAGTGCACCAAATTAGCATCCCATTTGAATAAACTAAGCAGCAGGGGTAACGATTCGTTATGGTAAACAATCTCTGGGGGAAAGCATAGAATTTGAACACAGTCCATGTGCTTATAGAATGCAACTTCAATTAATGCTTTGGATACAAACATACTTTTGCAATTCAACTTAACATACTGTGGTAGTATCAAATATCACTACTCAAGTTTACTTGAAAATGTCTGCTACAATAAAGCAGATGCTATTTGTTTGTTTTCTAGTTTCTGTTATTATTATTATTATTATTATTACATTTTAGTCATCAAAATTTTAATTGAAATCATGAAACCAATAGCCTACAATTTAACAACAGTTTATAAAAAAAATAAAAATAAAAACAGCCCTATGATACCACATAATTGAGTAGTATATATATATATATATATATATATATATATATATATATATATATATATATATATATATATATATATATATATATATATATATATATATATATATATATATATATATACTGTTAAAGTTCCTATTGTCCAAATTATGCAAACTTCTCTAGCAGTGATCATTGCAAACTTTCAGCTCAAGTATACTCTAACTTGTTAAGCATGTAAAAAAAAGTTTGCATCTGTAACCATAGGCTGAAAACTTGTTGGGAAGGTTGTTACTGTTATTTGCTGCCAGCCATCGGTTTTCTGAAAGACACGTCATTATATTCAACACATCTATTTGACACCCCAAGAAACATAAGCATTCAAAATAGGAAACCTGTGACGAATTCTGAAGAAGTCAATACTGATGCACTACAGATATCAATAATTAGAGCCATTTAAATGAACAAGTACACCCAAAAAAGTATAACTATAATGTACAGGTCTTCTATCAAGTTCATTAACATAGCTTGCTGTATTGATATAGAACTTAACTGATGTACCTTTACTCATCTAGTCAGAGCTGAAAGTATTTGTATTAGAAACATCTGAGCTCAGATCAGCCGTGAATAACCACATATATCAGTGATGTTGTTGTGCTAGCTGTGCTGTCACTCAGGATGTCTGTTCTGTCTCCACTGACCTGCTGTTCGGCCCGAAGGCCCTGATAAAGAAAGATGGCTGCTCACTTGAGGAAGAGTTTCCTGCTGACACCGAGCGGCTTCCCGTTGCTCATTATTAGCAGCAAACTGCCTCCATCCACCCCATAGACTCCAGAGATAGAAGCTAACTAACTCCATTCTGCAGACACACTGCTTCCAGTTTGATGGCACACCAATTATCTAGAGGAAGAAAACTTCATTTGGCTCCAAACTTTGCTTACTTATGATTACTGCCAAGTCTTCTTGGGAAGTTCTTACTGAGGAGTCTGAAAGCCATAATTGTGAGACTTAATGTACATTTAAGTGTCCGGATTCTCTCGTTTTTTGCTTCTTTTTTTTACGCTGCTGCATAAAAATGAAAAGCAGATGATGCGGCTATGTTTAAATCTGATCTGGTTATTAATTTTCATGCAACCATGAGGAAAGATAGGAGATAGTTTTAAGCACTAAAATAGTTTTGTCATGCAAGCTTGTCACCATCTGGTTAGCAATATCACTTATAGTTTTCGATGCTTTTTATTGTTAATCAACAATAGATAATAACTGACACTAAACTGCACACATTTTTGTTACTCTTGCATTGACAAAACAGAAAAAGTGTTCAAATAAAATGCAGATTTTCCCACTGCTGGCCAAGCGTACATGGTTTAAGAGCAGCACGTTTCTCCTCTATAATAAGTAGATTATGCTGCTGTTTCTTTATTAAGGGCAGATCCTCTGTATATATACTGTGATTTAGCGAGATATTCCCTCGCGTCCATTCTTGATACAATAGTGCCGACGCACAAGGTCTGTCTTTAGACTCGGGCAGAGGAACCAGAGCTCAGCTTTAACCTCGTCTTTGCTCAATTATTTGCCTTTTGCAAATCATGCAATTTCTACTTTTAGGGAAGCGTCTCAAAGTCAGCTGCTGTTTATTCCTGGCTGAGAAAAAGCTGATGCAAGTTTTACATGAATATGTTGCCTTTGTTGTTTCTTCTCCCTGAGTCCAAGATCAGGTAACCTTAAAAATGTCCCGTTGGCTAAAATTCCTAATAAGAGCTCTTTTAAGGCTGTTTCCACACTTTGTTCGATTGCTTGTTCGATATTCAGCCTCCCCGTGCTCCCATATGTCTCTTGAGGTCTGAAATCATCATTGATGCCAGTACTAGCATCAGCTGTTTACCACCGTAATAACTCTGAAGGGATGAAGCCAGTTTCTCTCTGTTATAAAACTGTTTGTCCTTTTCGATTTACTTCCAAATCTCCACATTCATAGAACAGCACTTGTCTTTAGGATGTGTCACATAAGGCAAAAAAACATGAGCTGTGCTTTGAAGGCAATTTATTTTGAGACAAGCAGCTATAAGCAATATACTATAAAAAAGTGTTATTGGGAGCATGAAAAAGTGGAAATTATATGTTGTTACTCATGGCAGCTTGCTTTCAATTGCAGTCTTACTGGAGTTCACGTGAACCAGGGCTTGATGTTTTCCCCCAAGCAGCACATTTGCTCTTAATCTCAAATGTTTAGGAGCACATAAAGAACTATAGGAGCACAATAAAAAAATCTAATTTTGGTCACACCCTAGTTTAAGGTCCAATTCTCGCTATTAACTAAGATTGTTGCATTAGTAAATTCCTAATTTTCTGCTTATTAATAGTTAGTAAGTTAGTTGTTAAAAAAAATAATAATAATAAAAAAAATAATAATAAATAAATAAAAATAAAAAATAAAGTTAAGGCTAAGCGTTTAGGCTATCAAAACATCAATCCAAAAACAAATTAATTTAAGGTGACACTTATCCCTAACTCTCTCATTTCGCATAATCCAAATGTTTGCATATTCGTGATGTATCTGGATGCTAAAATATTATTTATTACAGGCTAGGCTTTGTACTTTCATTGTCATAATACATTATCCTTTACATCCGTTAAAAATGTACAGTGAAGTGCTGGTCACACTGAATGCAAACAGATTGTCCAAAGGAGCAGTGTAACTTTTTGTTTCTTTTACTTTATTTTATTTTAATAATAAACAGGCTGTAATGTCTCAAAATATGTTTTGTCTGTGTGTGCGCCGGTGTGATATGGTCATACCAACGCTTGTTGGTTATACAGATAGAAGCAAGACATCATTCAAAAAGCTTTTGCAAAATAAAGCAAACTACTGCCATCTCCTTTTCCTTTCCGAGAACCTTTGAACGCATCACAATAAACCGTAACTCACACGTTTTTTCTTTAGTTTTGTTAATCTGTCAGTGATTAAAAGGAAATTTATTTTGTGCATATGCCTACATATTCCTTTTTTTGTAAGCCTTTAGTTTTATTCAGATTTCTCCATTAACAAGAGTGCTGCAGGTGCGTGTGGTCTGTTGAATTGATCGTACACTATCCTCGGATTAACTCTAATGCATTGCCATTGGGACTTCCCTATGATGAGGTCACAGCTGAGTGTGGACAGGCATTTCACTCGCTGGATGCGTAAGCTCACATTTGCACAGGCCATACTACTGGAATTCGTTATTGTTTGACAGCAAATTTTAAATATTAAATGGAAAGATAAAATAACTAGATAATAAATATAATTTACTATTCTGTTCAGAACTATACAATTTGGTTTTGTTTCTGGTTCTGGTTCTATACCTAAAAAAAAAAATTGTTTCCAGTTTTCGTTTTCGCTCCTTGAACCGGTTCAGAGCCCTGAGAAAAACCTCATTTATAAAAATCAAATGACCTCTGATGCCAAACAAAGACTTCAAAAGGCTCTAGAGTGAAACATAATTATGAATCCCATCAGTGGCGAATCATGGAAATGGGTCTATGGGTGGTGGCAACACCAAAGCAAGCACGCATGCATAATTTTGGGGGATATATGGCCTGACATACACAGTTGTGTTCACAAATAGCCTATTGCATTACCATGAAGTAATCATCTACATTGTTTAAAATGAAAAATAAATAACAATTTCAAAATCCATAACTGAATAAATAAATAAACTTCAACAGTAAATGTTTCTGAGCTTTTATCACTAAAGAATACAAGTGGTTCTATTAATATTACAGTACATAGGCTACTTGGATGGTATAAAACACATTGTAGTGACATTTTAAGAGCACCCCAAACTTTTGATTTTCCTAACATTAGAAAGGAATACAGTAATAACAAAACACTGAAACTAGATCAGTGAAATCAGTGTTTGACTTTCTCAGGGGCGTGTCTAGAGCATTTTCAGTGGGGGGGGGGGGGGGCATGCTGGGGCATTGCCTCCAAATGGGGTGGCTGCCAGTGACCAAAAAAAAGCTAAATTCTACAGTATATTACGTAAATCCTATTGATTTTATTTTATTTTTTTTTTCACTTGAATAAAGTTACTTGTAAACAAGTGCAGTAATAAAGCACATTTTTGATTAATTGAATTTTTTTGTCATCCCTGTATATATCCATTAAGTTAAATTTGAGAATATTTCAAATTGTGAATGAAATGCACAGAATGCATCCATGTCATTTCACGTGTAAATGACTAAGTTAGGCCTGACAATTTAACTATTGTCAGGCCTAACTAAGGCCTAAGGTTTTATTTATTTATAAAATAATAACACACCACAGATCCTGAAGAAACAGTAACAAAAACACAGTGACAGAAATGTCAGAAATAGCACATGGATCTGTCACGTGATTAAGGAATGATTTGAACCCGAAGACTTGTCAGACAAGAGGTGAGTTAATCACAGACTGAAGACACTGGTAAAGAATTAATTAATATGTTCTGTATCTTTATAGCATTTTAGTTTTGTATTGTTTGTAGTGTGATGAATGTTTGCGTAAATACTAGATGTGTTGTGAAAGTAACATGTAACATTTTAATTACATTTTGCTAAAATGAACGAAATGACTCGTTTTTTCGTTCGTTTTGCTGAACGCGACTCAAAAGTCAGAGTCGGTATAATAATCCGAACTTCCCATCACTAGTGTTTCGACTTCCCACACATGATAAAGTAAAAGTCCAAGTCCGCGACAAGTGTTGTTTCTCTGACGACGCTGCACTTCTTTGAATCGTGAACTTCAGTAGAGTCTATAAAATAATTGGCCATAAAATGAACCAATCACAAGACATCTTATAGGGGGGGGGGGGCACCTGTGGTGGCCACCACGTAGACCCGCCCTTGGACTTCCTGTTATGAACAGAGGTGTGAATGTCTGTAATCACCCAGATCACACTATCAACCGTATACACATCAACACCCCAGTAACTGGATAGCAAGAGCCTAGCAACCACCCAGAATATTCTAGTAACACTTTAACATAAACCTAGAGCATCTAGCAGTAACAAAACTATTTAAATTTTTTTGAAACAAGACTTCTATGATAATTCTGAAGTGGCAGGTGGGGTGGTAGACCCCGATTTTTCCACCCCTTTACCCCATACTGTATTTATGTAGATGTAAACACCCTTTGATGCCGAGTCTGATAAATTGCTCTGCAGTGGGGCACAGCCCCCGCTGCAGTGACAGATAGATCCACGCCTCAGGGATTTCTCAGCCATTCGACTACTGGATGCATCTCAAAAGTCAGTGTGATATTTAATCAAATCAAACGATGCAATTAAACGAGTAAGCACACCATGCTGGTCATTTCAGTTATGCAAAACCCCAACATTACAGTACTGGCTGCTTGTAATTAATGAATGTTTTTTGTTTGCTCCCTGAGCTCTACCTGATAAACCGTGGCTGTGATGATGCGCATTCTGAGGATAAAGAAAGACCCTTATTTACACCCACACAACAGTTACTTAGGTACTTTTAACATTTGTGCATGTACATATACACATTGTATAGACTGAAATATTGTACATGTCAGGCTGTGCAGGAGGGCTTATTATTAACAATAATATATATATATATATATTGTTAATACATATATATATATATATATATATTGTTAATACATCTAGTTTATAGAGTTTATTAAAATTAGTTGTTTTATTACATTGAGATTACACAATCAAATGTGGCTGAAATAAAATAATACTTTTTTACGTATATTTTTTTATTTTAAATATTTATCATATTTATTAAAGTGTATAATTATTAAGTATAATATATGTGCATATTTATTTATGTATTTTTACTGTCTTTTAGGCATTAGGAGACTTAATTGTCTCTTTATTGTCTAATTCTTTTTATTTCTGTATGTCTTTATAATTTTGTATCAATTTTAATTTCAGTTTTAGGTTTATTTAGTTTAGTACATCAAGTAAAAATGTTCTTTGGCAACTGGATGAAGTAAAATATTTTATTTTACATGTTTATCATATTTATTATTGTTGATCTTTATTTTTTTATAACTTGTTATGGCTTAGTTAAGGTTTATTATAATAACCCTGCATGTTACAGAGATGTTTCCAAGTTCTCTGTCTGACTAAAATGTGCAGAGCAAGGTCAACCCCCCCTACCCCCAAACCTGTCTATGGAGTCTAGTACCGATATGGAGGCAGCTAACACATACTGTGTTTTGGTTTTATCTGACAGGTTACAGTATTACTTTGGAGCATTTTAATTTAATAATAATAATAAAAAAAACTACATACAGGCCTCCTACTCACACTATATGGCTTGCATCTATAGTCTGCTCTCTCTCCTCTCATCTATTATCCATTATGAGAGAAACTGCGGTACATCACACAGTCTGTGCAGCAGAGCACTTTACGCCATTACAAACATGCGGATGTGAAAACAAACACCATTCTTCCTCTTCTTTTCCATCTCATCCCCCACGGCAAACTCAAGTTAGCCACTTGTTTCAGCAAAACAAATAATTGTGCAAAATAAAACCAGCAAACCACTCTGAAATCCATATTGGGGAAAGCAGTTAGAGAATATAACACATTGAAGTCAGACCGCATAAAGCTTGCTTATTGCAAATAAATATGAAAAATACAATATTAAATGCCACAAGCGAGACAACTTGTATGGCTTCAAATCCAAAGGACTAATCTTAAGCTTTTTATTAGTCTGGTAATCTGGAGTAAAGTGAAAATCAAATAACTTTTCACTAGGAATATTGCTTTATTCATATATATTGAATGCCATGTGCAATTCTATTATGAGAGATGCTTATACGTTTACAGTTTTATTTCACTATTGATAGTCTGTGGAAATTACATTAAGTTCACGATAATTGAATAATGAAGGAATGCTCGTATTTGTTGATTTCAGTTTCCATTTGCACATCTCATTTCAGAAATTTGTTTCTATTTCAAATAGGAAACCTTTGATATGATTAGTTAGGGTGTGATTAATCACACTTACATTGGGTTGCACAGGTCTAGTGGTTTGTGTAGGGATACATCATTTACATTGCCTGGCTAGTATGGTTAAAATCAAATACGGTGGACTGAACGTATTTAGGCTCAGTCTGAGAGATTCTTTGCTGATCACAGTTTGAGTTCAATTCAACATTTAAAAATGTATTTTGCATCATCCTACTTGAAAGAGTACAATATAACAGCACTTAAAATCAAACTTCCATCTCATGCAATTCTCAGTTCAGCGCTTCATCATCATATTATATTCATCAAGTAATATCAAAGGAGAAAAAAAAAAAATAATCAAATGTTTCCTTTATTCATTTAAATGATTAATTGTGGCTGTTAAATGTATTGTAAAAGTTTCAGTTAGTTTCACTTTTCTTTTTTATTTGTATTTATTTGTTTATAATTTTTTAACTTAACGAATGAACAGATAGGTTGAACTGAATTAAACAGGATAATGACTCTTTGCAACATCAACACTAGCTACGTTTCCATCCAAACTTCCAATACAGAAATTTACAATATCACAAATATAGTTACACAGTTAATAGCAAATGTGTTCCCAATATAGTTTAAGCAAGTGTTTTCTTATTGAATAATAACAATAAATTTAGTTGCAAGCAGCAATTTCGGGGTCAAGCACTACAGAAGCAAGCCTCAGACCAACTGCAGGAATGAGTAAATAAAACCATTTTAAGATTATCGTAGCCAAAATGATAATAAATAAATACAACCACTAATAATATGATTTCTTGGCTTATCACTTTTGGCCAATAGTTGGCGGTGTTACCAAATTAATGTGCCATGGTCAGTGTGAGGTGACAATGTCACATACATAAGTTTGGTGTCAATATGTCAAATATTTGCAGAGATACAGCCTCAGATGCAGTCTGGCACTATGCCTAAAATTTGTGTCAGCGCTGTTCAAAGACTGTTTTGTTTATCGACACGAAATCCAAAACTTTTTGTCAACACAGTCTGAAGATCATCTGACTCGATTTTGGTGAAAATCTAACCAATGGTTGATGAGAAGTAAAAAAAAAAGTAGGTTTTCAACATAAATCAAAATGGCAGACAGGAAGTTTGGCTGACTATGGCTAAACTGGATATTCATGTTGTCGACATGACCCAAGGAATATTTTAATACCAGTTCCATTACAATAGGCTAATGCAATCAAAAGTTAGCAATTTTTGCAATATTTATAATTAACGGTTAATGAATGGTTTTACTCTTGACCAATTGTTGGCACTGTTCCCAAATGAGTGTGGCATGGTCAGGGTGAGGTGATAATGGCACATACAAAGTTTGGTAACAATATGTCAAATAATTGCAGAGATACAGCTTCAGATGCAGTTTGGCACTGTGCCTAAAATTTGTAGCAGTGCTGTACGAAAACGGTTACGCTTATCTACACAAAATACATAACATTTTGACAGCCCAGTTGGAAAATCATCGTACTTGATTTTGGTGAAAATAGGACCACCGGTCAAGGAGAAGTTAGAAAAATTATGTTTTAGGTGGCGCTGTTACCAAATTGATGTGGCATTGTCAGTATGAGGTGACAATGGCACATATATAGTTTGATGTAAATATGTCAAAGCGTTGCAGAGATACAGCCCTCAGATGCAGATTGTCATCGTTCCAGCAAATTTGATGATGTGCTAAATGAGAACCATTTTTATATATCGACACAAAATCCATAACTTTTTGCCATCAAGGTCTGAAGATGATCCAAATAAAATTTAGTGAAAATCGGACTGACGGTCTAGGAGGAGTTTGAAAATGTATGTTTTCAACATAAATCAAAATGGTGGAAAGGAAGTTCAGTCAATTATGGCAAAAAATGTTCTCGGCATGATCTATCCACATAAGTCCCTTTACAATATGTTAATGTAAGCAAAGGTTATTAGCATTTTTATACATTTCATTATAACCTATGTCCACAAGGTGGCTTTTTGAGTACCATCAGGGCATGGTGTCAAAGATGCTTACCGAGTTTCGTAACGATACATCAATGCGTTCTTAAATTATACCATTTTATGACAAAATTCAAAATGGACGACACCCAAAATGGCTGACATGGGGAAATTGGATATCATTCGATTTGGCATAATGCAACGAATCTTTGTCATTTTTGGCCAAACCATTCAGCAATTATAAGCAAAAATATGTATTTTTCATATCTCCTAACCACTAGGTGGCACAGTACCGAAAAAGTGCGGGGAGTCTCAAGTAATGTTTGTTATAAAATCCATCAAGTTTGGTCTCAATATATCTAACCGTTGTGGAGGTATATCCTCACATGCATTTTTACATGCTTGTCGTATAATTCTTTTGCATGTTATTCAAGAACAGTTGGACAAATCAACTTGAATTCCATAACTTTTTGGCAGCATGGTCTGAAAATAATCTGATAAAATTTTTGTGACAATCGGAGCAACAGCCTAGGACGAGTTAGAAAAAGTAGGTTTTACGATCAAATAAAAATTGTAAAAAAAATTAAACATGGCGATTTTCATTTTCTGGCTTACAGTTTAAAGGTTATTAGTATAAATAGTGCAACTTTGGTTAGTGTTGGCACTAGAAAGATTTAGAGACTCCAAATTTGACATTGATTGATCTTTGATCTTGACATTTTCATCCAGCATTTGTTTATGTGATATCCAAAAAATAACAATAAATTATTAAAAATAAATAAAAGTATGTGGATGAAAAGATAGCTGCTACAAATTGAAATGAATTCACACCTGTTTGAGCCGAATAATGACACTATTGTCATCTTTAGAGTTGCTGAAACGTTAATTAATTTTATGATTAATTTTAAGCATTAACACTATTTCTTCTTCTTCTTCTTCTTCTTCTTCTTCTTCTTGTAAATGTAATTTGAGAGTATCTAAGCTAACTCTTCTATGCAGTGGTGCATAAAGTACCTGAAGGTCATACTCAAGTAAAAGTACAGATATCTCACCAGAAAAAGACTCTGGTTGAAGTTGACGTTACCATTTAGAAAATTACTTAAATAAAAGTCTTAAAGTATGTGCTATTTATTGTACTTATGTAAGAAAAGTATATTTTAAATCTTAAACGTACTTAAGTATTGAAAGTAAAAGTACAAAAAAAATGCCAAATGGAAAAAAGGCACATTTTATATATATATATATATATATATATATATATATATATATATATATATATATATATATATATATATATATATATATATATATATTCTGGAATCTGCATCTGAAATAGCATTTAACCTATAGTTGAATGTATTTCAGTGGGGACATGGATGAATTTAACCTGCAGTTACATATGCATAAATAGGCTTAATGTTTTGTTTTTAACATAAAACGTTGAGTACCGATATGTGAAATAATTTAAAACATGAAAAACAAAACAAAAAAAAGTCTAAATGTGACATTAAAACCGTCAGTAGTTGTGAGAGCAAGTGAATGTTAATGAGTGAGTCACTGAGATTCAACTAACTCATTCAAATGGCTGATTCATTCAGAAACAAAGCATTTGACGTGTTAATGAGTGAATCACTGAATGATTTATGCAACTGATGAAAGCTGATTCGTTCAGTAATCGTTATGTCTAAAATATAAGTCACTTGTTGCTTTACTGAACTTCAATAAATGTGTTTATGCATCTGCAGAAAAACGGTACTCTTTGTGTGATATAGATTAAGTTAAATAGGCCTACATTAAATTATATAAATATAAAAAGAATACAGAAAAATGTTTGCCATCTACAATTTAGAATGCCTGGAATTTTGAGTTTTAATTGACTAATAAATCAATGTGCTTGCTCTCTGTGTGTGATTTGGTGATATAGCCTACTTGATTACGTCAGATTGCACATCATTACACGCACTTGTTTGCACATGAGCAAAGGTGTTTTTATGAGTCTAACTTGCAAACACAAGACCACTGATTCATCAAACCTGCAATCCTGCAGTCTGTGTTGTTCTGACTATTCTGTAGTAAGTAACAAATATATTTAGAGGAAATGTAGTGGATTAAAAGAAAAAGTTTGCTGAAATATAAAAACTCAAGTAAAAGTACAGATACTCCCAAAAAAATACTTAAGTACTGTAACAAAGTATTTTTAATTTGTTACATTACACCACTGCTTCTGTGCAAATAATATACATCCATAAATCAATTTTCATATATTACATGATAAAAGGCAAATGATTCTGTTAACAATCACTCACAGGCCAAACAAATGGTAGCACTGCATAGTGTCAACATTTGTCCTCCCAAAATTGGTTGCAAGGAGAATTCATTGTCGGCAGTCAAATAACTGAACAGCTAAATGTAGCATTCCCTTTCTGAGTCTCTAACGTCAAATGGAAGACAGTGATATCTAGTAAGAATATTCCACATTCGACTCTGTTACACTGGGTTCATTAGCATGTCATCATAACCTTTAGCACTTTGTCTCCCAGAAATCAAAATTCAGGCCTTCAGTTCTCTCCTCTTTCAGCAGAAAAGCTCCAAAGGCTTTCAGAATGACAAGGCAAAATGCCTGCGGCGAGAGAAAAGATGAGGTGTGCATTGGGAAAATTTGACAGAATACATTATCCATTTTAGTGATTAGACTGTAACAAACGTCAGGAGGCTGAGGCGTAGGCTTTGTGCCTTTGGACTCAATGCTGCATTATTAATGGATCCTTCAACCCACCTGCCTTGACTACATTGTTATCTGTCTGCTTTCAGATCGGTGCTACAGTGGCTGAACCGTGTGCAGTCATTCCTCTACTGCAATGAGAACGGCTTCTGGGGAACCTTCCTGGAGAGCCAGCGCACATGCGTGTGCCACACGGGGGCTACCCTTTGCCAGCGCCCCATCCCTTGTGTGATCGGCGGCAACAACAGCTGTGCCATGTGCAGCCTGGCCAACATCTCGCAATGTGGCTCCTGCAACAAGGGCTACAAGCTGTATCGCGGGCGCTGCGAGCCGCAGAACGTGGACTCGGAGCGCAGCGAGCAGTTCATCAGCTTTGAGACGGACCTGGACTTCCAGGACCTGGAGCTCAAGTACCTGCTTCAGAAGATGGACTCACGGCTGCACATCCACACGACCTTCATCAGCAATGAGGTGCGCCTGGAGACCTTCTTCGACCCGCGGTGGCGCAAGCGCATGTCACTGACGCTTAAGAGCAACAAGAACCGCATGGACTACCTGCACATGATCGTAGGCCTGTCAATGAAGATTTGCCAGATGCGCAACAGCAGCGTGGACCCAATGTTCTTCGTTTACGTCAACCCATTCAGCGGAAGCCACTCGGAGGGTTGGAGCATGCCGTTCGGTGAGCATGGATACCCGCGCTGGGAGAAGGTGCGATTGCAGAACTCGCAGTGCTTTAACTGGACCCTGCTGTTGGGAAACCGCTGGAAGACCTTCTTCGAGACGGTGCACATCTACTTGCGAAGCCGCGCTAAGGTTCCCACTGTCCTGCGGAACGACACGGGCCAGGGCCCGGTGGACTTATCTGACCCCAACAAGCGGCAGATCTACATCAAGATCTCCGACATACAAGTGTTTGGCTACAGCCTGCGATTCAACGCCGACCTGCTGAGGAGTGCCGTGCAGCAGGTCAATCAGTCGTACACACAGGGGACCCAGTTCTACTCGTCCTCGTCCATCATGCTCCTGCTGCTGGACATACGGGAGAGAATTAACCGTCTGGCCCCTCCGGTGGCCCCTGGGAAGCCCCAGCTGGACCTGTTCTCCTGTATGCTGAAACATCGGCTTAAGCTCAACAACAGTGAGATGATCCGTGTGAATCATGCCTTGGACATGTACAACACAGAAATCTTGAAACAATCAGACCACCTGACTACCAAACTTTGCTGAAAACACAATTAGAAAGTAAAATGTGGTACTGAGGACAAAAAAAAAAAAAAAGAGAGAATCCTTTTTATTTTATTCTTCTGTTTGACCTTTTGATTTGCTTTTTTGATGTATTATTAACAACTTTGTAATTGTAATTGTTAAATGGAAGCTAAAAATACAGAGATAAATAATTTTAGGTCACTAAAGGAAAACAAAACGAAACAAACAACAACAAAAAAATATATACTGTATCATATTTGTCTAAGCATGTCTGTCATTTCCTAAAAAAAAGAAGAATACGAGAAAAGATCACTATTACTATTAAATTCAACATCCAGTGACACAGAGGCCTTGATTTTACTTTGAGGGAACAAAGGTACATCTTAAACTGCCATTCTTTACCGGATAACACATTTTTAGAGATGTAAAGACAACTACATAAGGGCAGAACCAAAATGCAGTAATTAATTTGAGGCACTACCATGTTGTTATCATGCATCTTTTAGATGAGGTTTATACAGCATGAGGATTCATTGACTGTACTGTGTCTTGTCCTTTCATACAACACCCTCTAAGAGAGCTTGGCAGTGAGTTCAGTACAGACGTCCACTGTTTCTTGCTGGACGTCCAGTTTTCTTGATTGCCGTTTATTGTCGCTCGCCAGGTGAACTGAATCCTGCGTGGGCTCCCTCTGTTGTATTTTCAGATTTGCGCTCTTGTTCTTCAGCGAGGTCGAGTCGCTTCGGTGCCCGAGTGCAGTATCTATGGTTGAACATAATCAATTCATGCTATTCTGTACTGCTTTGCATAATGTGCGCTGATGTGTCAAGCTTTTTTGCAGCACCGTGAACAAATTTTGATCATTTACCTTTTCTTTAAGGGTCAGCATAAAGCCATACATTTCTCAGAGGGGTGAAAAAAGAGAGAGATAGAGAGAGAGAAGCTGGGCAGATTTTGTGAAAAATGTCCTATAAATTGCTTTTGTATTTTAATTTTTCAGTCTTTTTCTAATGAAATATAGCACAGTGGTCTAAAAAAAGAAGGAAGAAAGAAAATGATATACATGTACCACGGGATTATGACATTGTAAAGCCATTGCATTTTCATTAACAAGAGGGAATCCACAAGAACAGTATATTAAAGCTTCAAATATCTATGATGGTTTTAATCTCAAAATCTGCTTGTATACAAAATGTACACTTTACTTTTATAAGATTTAATTTGGGGTTTGTATTCCTTGATGCAATTCAGGTTTAACTTTTTGACATGTCGACTGATTTATCTCTCTATTCTAAAATCTTGGGATGGGGGATTTTTATTTATTTATTTATTTATTTATTTATTTTACTTATTTATTTAAATTAAATTTAATTTAATTTATTTTTTATTTTATTTTGTGTGTGTGTGAGCAAAAGAACCTTAAAAAAAAACTAGAGTAATTTCTAGAATAGAGAAAATGCAATTACTATTAGCATTAATTATTTTATTGTCATTATTATTACTCAATCTTATTAAGTGCCTGTTATCTATCCCTTTAATGTTTTTTTTTTTTTTTTTTAGTTTGTTTAACAGAAAGATACCATCTAAATCTAAACACATGCCACTTGACTCATGGGAACAGGGCCAAAAGCTTTCTTGCTCTACTCTGCATGAATACCCTTTTGAGAGGACACTTGGAACTTGGTTAACGAATTAGAGTTAAATGTGTATTATAAGTGTAAATACCTATTTTGTCTTGATATAGCCATGCAATCAAAAGCTTCTCTTAGATTACAGCATATAAACCACAGCCCATTAAACACAACACAAACCCCCCTCGAGCACAAGTTCTGTAAATATCGCAGGTCCCCCACAAAAAACATTTGCCCTCATCTGGAGAAACATCACCAGCTGAAATGGATCTTGTCCAAGCTAAATCTGTTAATGATCTACACGAGCACATGCTTACAGCCTTCCATACACTTCTGTTGAAACCATTTAAGACACTATCCGATAGAGCATTCAGTGGGTTGAAAAACTGCTTTCAAGTACTTTATGTAATTTCTGCTGTTCTGTTGAAATAACTATATTGGCTTTCTTCAAAATGAATGTTTCAAATAATAATCTATTTCTCATTAAAATGCTATATTTAATAAGAAGACCAATGCTTGTTTGTAACGCACAAGTCAGCAGCAATCACACAGCAAACAAGGGGCTTATCGTTTCACACCAGTTCAGTCAAAGTATTTTCTAATCTCAGCCTGTTTGGTGAAAGAGTTGCCGCTGAGCAGGCTCTACTCATTTTCGAGACTAACAGGTAAGGATGCAGTAGAAACATGCTGTTGGTTGCACCTGAGGGAACATGAGTTAAGTGTCTTGCTCAAGGTCATACTGGTTCACAAAGGTACTGTATTTGTGTTTACAGACTTCATGGATAAAAGTAACATTTCTGGAGTCAAAACTCTAACACAATACCCCTAGATACTAATGAAGAACTCTGGTGAGACGAAGAGCTTCTGCCCCTTTTTCACACATCAGGGCAAATATAATCTTGTTTTCCCATACTTCCTATCAAGATGATATATCATTAGAAAATCAAATCACAGAAAATGTTATTTAAGAAAAGGGAAATTAGTAACATTTGTAGAGATGGATGAAATAACTGCTGAGTCTTAGTGTGTTACTTATGATCATTTGGATAGTCTTAAATGTATTGATCAAACTAGTGTATTAAAAAGAAAAAAAAAAAACTGAAAAGATTTCAGCAGTGTTGTGGTTTGGACATGATTACATCAACCTCAGCTAACTGGGAAAATGTACCTCTACTACATTTTTAGAAAAAGACAACAAAGTATCTAAACATACAATTCATACAAGTTTCCAGTTGAAATGGAAACTAGAGACATGAAAAACATTAATAACTTCATTTTCACAAATTATGAAAACTTGGTCAGAGTATCCGTTAATAAAGGCTTATTTTAATGCAGTTTCTTGCACAATAAAATGCTGTGAGCTTAAAACACTTTTATGTAAACTAATGTATTTTGATGTTTGCATCACCTAACCAGCTCCATATGTATGGATTTTCTGGTATAGCAGACTTGCTCAGTAGTGCACCCGGTACAACACAGCACTTGAATCGAGTCCCATGAAATATAAAACACATTCAATGACTTGTAGAAACAAGATAAAATGGCATGGATACTTCAGTAAATGTGTTGTTATCTCACACTTGTTTTTGTTAGCACTATAGTCTAGGATTTAGGATGGGGTTTAGGGGTACACTGTTTTCAAATGCAAACATCAGTCGTTTCATGTAAAACTGAACATTCATTTAGTACCACTAAAGAGCATACGTAAAAAGCAACATAAAATATCACAACAATATGTTTTTCTAATGAGGCTTGTTTGGATTACACTTAACAGAAAGAAGCTGATATTAATGTTACTGATACTGTTGGATAGCTTACAGTTGTCATTTTGATTTAAAAATTGTCAGGGTTATTATTAGCATTGGACATAATACTCATTTATGCAAAATCTCCACTTAGTAAAATTGTTCTGTTTTCCTGTAAGATTGGGTAGGCCCACTCTTAAATCTTTTAGAGTTTATCACCCGTTTTATTTAATACAGCACACCTCTACTGAACAAGAAACCTAATCCATTCACAGTTGTTGAGGGACCAGCTATACCACGTTTTAATACTTTGAGTAAGGACTTTAGATAGTACACAATAAAGCTTTTTAAATTGAATTAAAATGAATCACTAAGAGCAATAGGAATGGTGGTTACCTTAGCAACCACCACTAATTAGAAGGTGCTCCTCAACTTATCAAGAATCCTTTAAGTATTGCACAATGAACTAATAGGACACAAAGAAATAGATGCACACAAAGCACTCAAAACATGTCACCGTCAGTTACATTTTACCCACATTACAGAAATAAGCCTCTCAACCCACAAGGTCAAGTAAACCACCCTCTTTCCCTGCCAAGACCAGTATCGATGTGTGGTCGGTAAACTGCAGACATTGTGTCATTGTCCTTCCAGTGGAATCCCATTACGTGAAATGGTGATTAATGCTGTAGCATGCAGCAGCTAATGAGGCGAATGAGTCTTTGTGTGTGAGCTAGCCCACTGCTACACCCCCACCCAAACCACGAATACTCTGCCTGGATATAATTACAATGTCCTAATAAATCACCATGCTTTGTGCTTAATGCGTAAGCCCATTGCTAAGATTGCGTGATCAATTGATATGGAGAGCCACCGACCGTCAACGCCAATTGACTTGTTCAAAAGGTACAGGAACTTCAAGCTATGGTAACTGTCTTATTTAATACCACTTTCATGTGTACATAGTAAATTAACTACAATTACTTTTGTAGTTTGTACCTACAGGGTACAACTTTGTACCTACAGGGTCCTTATTGGTAATTCAAGCCCCGTTTCCACCGCAGGGACTTTCCCCAGGAATTTGGGCCAGTACTCTGTGTGTTTCCACTACAGGAACCAGGATCTAAATAAAGTTCCAGGTAAAAATGTGCCCTTCAGAAAGTCCCTACTTTTGAGGTAGTAATTTTTCAAAGGTCTGGAATTTTCATGGGTGGGACTTGGGTGCTGAACATGCTGATTGATTGAGATCATGCAGCATTGTATTTCAAACACCATTTATTCACACACACACACACACACACACACACACACACGCACGCACACACACACACACACACATTTTAAATATTACTGTTACTGTGTCATTAAATGTAGTGTAGTAAAAGTATTTCAGGTGAAAATGTAGTTGTTTAAAACTTAAAACTCTGCTGTCTATTTATAAAGACAGCGCCTGAAAATGTGCTTCGCCGATTTCTGAGATGTTTGAAAAGCTTGCAAGAATTCAGGAAATATTGCAGGAGACGCAGCATATTGTTCCTTCAGGGAAATAGGGTTACATATGTAACCTTGAAGCGATCCCCTTCAGGTACTCAAGCTGCGTCAAGATGCATTGGGAACGAAAATTCCCACCCTGCCAGACTTTCAAGTCCCTGCATAGTGTGTATGTACTCAGCACAACTAAGGCAAAAGGACAGAGGAATCAGGAGTGGTACAAATGTTGATGTCGTAGAAACTGAATAAGGTGAGCGTCATAGACCTACCCGCAGTGTTACATATATTCTGCATAGTCGCACACAACAGGAAGGCCTTAGAGGCCTCCACACTTCAGGTGGAGTGAGCCTTGACCCCCAGGGGTGAGGGGAGACCAGGAGACTCTTAGGAGACAGAGATGGCCTCCACAATCCAATGGCTGAGGGACTAATTAGTGGCAAGCAGACCCCTCTTGGAAGGACTATAAAAAACAAACAATTGGTCAGACTTCCTTCACATGGCAGCTCTGTGGACATATGTAGACTTCCTCCACATGGCAGCTCTTAGGACATATGTCTCCAGTGCTCGTACTGGACACATACAGTTACGTTTCTGGTGGTCTGGAAGAGACCTCGAAGAGAGCCTTCCAGGAGCAAAGCATCCACAGCGAGAGGTCTTCGCAGTGCGGATGGTCAGCCCCCTCGAGAGCTGACTCAGCGTGCTTCACACCCAAGCAAACATCGCAAAGCCAAAACTTTTATAATTCCCTTAGATTTCTGCTTGGACTTTGGCATGCTTAAATTGTTGTAAATAGTGACAGACAATGGTAAATAAGACATACACACACAGAACGTTTCGCTGAATGAAAGAAGCTGTCGCTGCTTCCACTGCACATACTTTTATAGCTTTCTGATTGCTACGTCACCCCGTCTGTGACGTCTCACCCATTAATTGGACTGATTACACATGTGATTCAGAGCATGGTCACGCTGAAGTCATCCCCAAAGCGTCTCGATGCAGCTCAAAATCCTGAAGGGGCATCTTGATTGATTCTATTAAAAAAATAAATGTCTATTTTTGTTTCTTAATCTGACTATAATAAAATAATTTAATTCACAGGTATTATTGTGAATTGCATATAATTGTTCTCTTTATATTCAAATCCAACTTTAAATATGTTTTAAAATGTCTCTTGGGTACTAATTTTAACCATCTTTTGGTTATATATGTGGGCCAGTGGATTTAAAAAAAATAATAAATAAAAAAACCTTTTCACAAAGCAATACTCTTTTGAATATTTAAATATTGCAGAAATTAACATGGCTTCTTTCGTGTACGAGCCACAAACTGTGTCCAGACCATTTCGGTGGAAATGAATTTACACAGGCCAAGGTAATGACAACAGATTAATTGATAGACCAGCATGCTATTCCATAGCAATGCAGCTGAAAAACTATGATAGAGTATGAAAACATTGCATGAATGTGAAGCCACTAATAATGGCCTGCCTTCAGGTTATTGTACATCTAGCCTTGGGTTTCTGAGAACATTCAATGGAAATGGCCCAGGTATAGGGCTGCATCAATTCAAGGTTTTACCCTTTTGTTGCAGCAAAAACGCCTGGGTGTGATTTAAATGAGGATCTTGAAAAATGTTCCTTGCTTTTCTATCTATAAGTACTCCAAAGTCCAGGAGACAGTATTCACCGCCAATCAAAAAAGTTTTACATTGGGGAAGTTTTCAAGCATGTGAAGTATGAATTGTGCTGATCCTTTTTAAACAGTCCCAGAAGAATCACTATGCCATCATTTTACTTCAAATACATTTTGCTTTGAAAAACAACAAAGCAGTGATGTTTGATGCAGACATGGTGGCTCTGTATCAGGTTCTGTATGAGACATCTCAACAAATTGTTCCTGGGAAACAAAGTCTGGCGATTAGAACAATTTCTTAATTTTGCAACCTAAAAGCATGTTTTTTTTTTAAGATGCATGCATTTGTAAATATGCTGTGGCAACTATATAAAAACAGTCTCCTAATTTGCAGAAAACACAACAGTCATGAAACGCCATGAATCTTCATTCTCAGCTTTAGCTGAGAAAGCAATAAGGACAAAGATTTGTCTTCTCAAACAGCATCTTCAGTCACAGAGGAGCAGAGCGAGATTTGAGCTTTGCTCATTGAGAGGAATAACACTAAACTTCAACAATATGTCATGAATATACCCGGTACTCCAGCATCAGACGGCTGGACTAACATGGGATAGATCGAACGTACCTTTAAACCTCCAACCCTGTAGGGTTTTATGTCAGATTTGGACACAAGATAAGAACGTTATTATCTAGGTCCATGAATCGAATGTGCATCTGTTGGTGTTCTTGCTATGCTGTTTATTTGGTCTGCCAGCCTGCAGCAGCCATAAAACCATACTGTGAACAAAATAATGAAATTCGACGCATTAACTGGGATGGGTCTGAGAGCCCTTTAACTGAATCCCCAGTTTTGACTTTTTCTTCTACTTATAAACCTTTTTTTTTTCTGGGAACATTGTTTTCTTCTAATTTCTAAGCTCATGTTGTGTTGAGTGAATTCATTGATTTGTCTCTCAACCTACTAGATTGAACTGGATTGGATTTAGAATTTTTTTTTTTTTTTTTTTTTTTTTTTTTTTTTGTCTTCTGCAATTTTTATCCGTATGAAGAGTTTTCAGAATCTTCAGGCCAGGCATTGCAAATGTTTTTGGATGGATTTTCATTTGTAGCTGATGAAGAACTGGAAGTCAAGCTGTTTTTTTGCCAGTGCTTTGTACAGCAAGTGGTTTAGGACTGTGAAGCTTTGAGGGTGTTGATGGAAATGACTGACTCATCTATGTTTTGATCATTACTCTAAATCCCATCCGGACATAGTCTTCAACAAAAACGTGATACTTATTCAAAATTCTGACTGTTTTCTTAGTAAACTTACCCACAGTGCTAATAATAATAATAATAATAATAATAATAATAATAATAATAATAATAATAATAATAAAATGCTTCACAACAAAATATTCTGGAGACCAAGTTTTGAAAAAAATATAAATAAATACATAAAATAAAATAGTTATTTCCGTGCAAGCAATTGTATCTCACCACTGGTTTGATTTGTTTTGATATTATAGTAAGAAGTTATTTGTGACTCAGAGGGCTAAAAGTGCATGAAGTTCCACTTGTGTGGTCAAAGTGAAGATCACGGGTCACTGGGCTTAATGGATTGGGCAGTTTAATAACATCACTGAAAAAAAGAAAAAAAAAAAAGAAAAAGCATGAAAAATATTTTTCCAGATCTCTTTGTCTGTCCTTAATCAGCTGATGACATCAGAAAGGCTGGCAGCGGCCCCTGTGGCCCACCAGAATTGGAGCACAACGGGCTGAGCCGGTATAATAGGATTACTGGGGAAGCATTTCACTGAGGAACTACAACCCCCAGTAATCCTGTTCTCCTCATTGTCCTCTTCCTGTTTCCGTTTAGACCGCATCAAATTGGGCACTTACCGAATATCTGGTGGTCTGACCTTGATAAAAGTCTTCTAAGAAAATACTGCAATATGAAGAGGGAAACAAGTGTACTCATAGAGAAGCACTTCTCAGATGAACACTTCTGAAAAAAAAAGAAAAAAAAAAGACAACAACAGCCGGAAAACCAGTTGCTGATAAGAAAGCAAACATATGCATACTGAAACAAACATACACTATTTACTAACAAAAATCACGTTATCCAGCTTCTAGAATGTTTGTGTATATAAAGTTTTTACTGTACAAAGCACACTAAACTATTTCTATTAAAATATCATTGCACTACTGTTATTTTGCATATAATACATTTGTAACGATGTACAAACTTCATAATCATCGGGAAGAAGGAGGCGGGAACCGGCAGACAATCCAATAAAGACTTTAATGACAAAATAAACACAAAAAAGCGCAACAGCCCCTCACGGACGACTGTCGCGCAAAAATAAAAGGCAAACACAAACTAAAGCCCAGGCCTGGTCCTCTCTCGTCCGTCACTGTCGTCGCTCCTGTTTTATATCCTTCCATCTCCTCCGTGGGACTCGAGACCGGTGGGTCGAGCAGGTGTCGCTCATTTCCAAACACTCCACCGGCCTCGCTTCTGTTCACACGGCACTCGGCCCCGCCCCACTCGTCACAACATTTTTTAACAATACTTTTTTGTAACATCTCCCTAAGTATTTTAAACATGCTACTTTACTCAGTCAGAGGAACAGAAAAAAACAAAAACAAACAGGAATCATTGCATCTGAATGTTCCCAAATTCAGTTAAGCTCTCCTGCTGGGAAAGTCAATGGCTTTAGTTTTGGCCAAACATTCATTAGCATCTTTGCATTTACGAGCAAACAGTCCTGCCTAAAATGTCATTTCACCACAGTTTCATCAATCATGTGCTGAGAGACTGACTCTGGTTGCCATGCACAGCTCCTGAACACACTCCTATTTTTTTAAGTACTTCTTCATGGGACAGAAGCAGCATCCTACAAGTTCACCATGTACTAGTGCATCAATGGCTGTCAGAAAAGGCAGCAGCTGTAAAAATCTACCCATCCCTCTGTCTTTCCACATTATCATGAACTGAATAAATCTGTGCACAAATAAAAGTTTGAAAACTGGAAGCAACTAAGAGATGCTCTGAAATGATCTATCACCTTTACATTAAAACTAGAACAATGTCAAGCCTAAATCCTGAAAACATTTTAAATGACCTGGTTTATGATCTAAAAAAAGTCCTTTAAAATTATGTTTTGTCGTTTGAAGCCAATATTGCATTAAAAGTCTAGCCAGAGTTTTTCAGCACCAGGCTATGACACGGACATATTTACAGCCCCAATTTATGCTGTGTGATTGACAGAATAGAACATATTTACATAGCGATGACCAGCGTACAACCTTTCCTTCTTGCAAAAACATGGGCCTGGGCACGCTAACAATGTACCCCTGCCAAACTCAAATAGGCCACTGATAGCAGCTTGAGACAGGGATGAAACGGAGCGAGAGAGAGAGAGAGAGAGAGAGAGAGAGAGAGAGCTGTGTGTAATTGTAATATTCAACGTTCCCATGACCCGTAAATCCATATTTTTCAAACATACTTGAAAATAGACTCTATATCTCTCTATATCTCAAAATGTCTTTATTTCTTTCTTTGGAAGGTCAGTTTAAAACATCTGCTATGCCTATATTAATGTTTGCTCCAAATTGATTTTATTTTAGCCTTGTCCCTGATCCTGATGATCTTTCTTTTTCTTCTTCTTCTTCTTCTTCTTCTTCTTCTTCTTCTTCTTCTTTTTTTAAAATAAGTGACCACTGAGAAGAATACGCTTGAGATTAAATATGAGGTGCAAGTATGTACAAAGTAAAAATCAAGATAAATATCAAAAAAAAAAAAAAAAAAAAAAAAAGATTCCTAGCCTTACTTCAGGGGACCTGAAGCTGGAAGGGATACAGCTGTGTCTACTGGACATGCATATTTAAATATTTTCCGAGCCAACGATACAAGAAAGTGTTTTTTCAGTAGTTTCATCACTTTAGAGTGTTGCAGTGACCGTCTTTTTGCAGTAAAGGACCTGTCATAGTTTAATAAGTAAGAAGATGACATGAAGCGACGTGAGGTTAGCTGCACTGAAAACAGATGAGCGCACATGTGTGTATACAGGTCCCCATCGGGATGTAAGCCCATTGCTAAGATTGCGTGATCAATTGATATGGAGAGCCACCGACCGTCAACGCCAATTGACTTGTTCAAAGGGTACAGCAACTTCAAGCTATGGTACAAGTTTACAGGACTTTGTCCACAGAAGGATAAGATCACACATTTTAACATATTATTTTATTATTTAACACTCAGTATTTTAACTTATGCGATGCAAGCCATGCATACAGCGCTGGACATAACAGGTTTCTGGTACGCAAAACAAGTACTTTAAAAGGAATTTATAGCTTAATGACATTACTGTGGAAGCTAACATCAGCACAGCTTAACCCTCTGCACATATTCAAGATCTTTTTTTTTTTTTTTACCCAGTTTTAACATGGATTTCTGGAGACCAGCCGTAGCTTTATATGGCGTATAGCAGTGGCGACACATAATATCTGCATTCTGATTGGTTAGATCGCCTGTCAATCAAGCTTTTTATGAAAGGTCAATTATTTAAAAAGAAAATAATAATGCAATTAATGGTAATTAATCATATAGTAATACAATATGATCATATTGTCATAATTCCACATTGAATCTCAAAACTATTGTGGAACCAACATAAAGGTGGTATATATTTTCATGTTTCTATGTCTTCTTATTATTAAATAGTCTTTTATCAATGAAGGCAAGTAGCAATACTGCTAGTGTTGTTTCTATTAAATGCATTGCCCACCCAATTTTAGCCATTAAATATAGAAATTTCAAAATTACTGTATAATTTAAAGCCATTACTTTTAACATTTAATAGGCTTTGCAAAATATAACACATTATAAATTTAAGTCTCCCATGTACCTTGCTATATATCTGAAAATATGACAAAAATCCATTCATGAAGGCATTGCCTGGTCCATCCATCCATCTATCTATCTATCTATCTATCTATCTATCTATCTATCTATCTATCTATCTATCTATCTATCTATCTATCTATCTATCTATTCTAAACATTCACATTAATCTCTCGGTTTCATATTTTCAGTTTGCACATTAACACTGACTTTTTTTTACTATTACATTGTTTTACTTTAATAAATATACAAATACAGTGGCTAAATAGTGAACACTACATATGTCACATGACTCAAAAATTTAAGATCAAATTAAATAAACTTGGCATTTGACAAGATATCACATCTGAGAGAAGTAATTAACTATTATTCATCCTCAGCTTATCCAAGTATTTATGCATGAGAGCTCAATTTTGCCATAATGTGTACACATTTTAATGTCTATTTTGTGCATACGCAATGTTTATATGTTCTGGTGTCGAGGAGAACCCAGGTGGTTTACATTTTATTACACATCCCACTTAAAAAAATTTCCTTTAAATTGGCTATATAATATATAGCTGCTGTAGATATATAGATAGTTTTAAACACGTTATCTCATAACATGTATATGTCAGCAGTGTGGCTTATTGCATTCTACACTTTATAGTGAAATATTTTGGCCTTTGCCACAAAATGTACAACATAATGGCATCCTACAGATAAAGAGATTATTATTATTATTTTTTTATTTTTGAGATGAATAATATGAGGAGCATACGGGGAAAATACTGTTAATTAATACTAAGGAGTCTCAAAGGTCTTCCAGTACAAATGAAAGCTTGAGGGTGAGATCGCAGACACTGTGATTTATGATTGTCGGTGTCTGTCAGTGCATTAAAATTAAATAATGAATAATCTGATATTTTTGTTATTAACATGATTAATCTATAATAAATTAATTACCCTGAAATTTCACTGTTCAAAATTACAAACTTTTTTTTTTTTTGATTAACCCTTTCACACGTGAGTTTAAAATATTCTAGCTGAGCCCCAGTGGCGCCCCGACAAAATTTTAATAGGGGTGGCCAGATGAGGCCACAGTAAATCTTGGGGTGGCACATCAAAATAAAGGAAAAAAAAATAAAGGTTTGTAATATTGACAAAAAAATTACCGCGAACATTTCATATGTCAACCACCAGGGTTTACACTCCCATCACATGTCGCTACTCACCTGCCATCTCCTCCTTTGGATTTAGAAGCATCTGAGGTCACTTCATGCCGTTCACATCCCAGGTGAGCTCAATCGTGCAGCCAACAAGCTATCCCATCAGTCCACCCTTCTGGAAGAATGCTGACTCCAACCTGAGACAGTCTAGCAGATCTGGAGATGCTTTTGGGATGCTCACTTGGTGTATTCCTCTAAGGAAGCATCTTCTTTCTCAGAGAGGGGGCACCCACACCCAGACCTGTGGAATCTCCACATGTGGTCTCTTGACAGGATGCTGAGGTTCTCGGTGATCTACCTCCAGTGGTAGTAAACAACATTACTTCAGCTAGAATACCCTCTACGATGCACGCCTATGCGCTGAAGTGGAAACTGTTCATCGATTGGTGTTCTTCCTGGCGGGAAGACCTCCGTAGATGGAACACATGATACCTCCAATACGCAGGATGTGGCTTCCGTAGTGTTCCCCTACTTGGGTATGCTTTCCCAGTGTTATCCAATAGCCCACTGTACGGAACAGCAGTGGCGGATTTCTCTGGCTAAACCCTGTCATATCTTCCACTCCAACTGGCATGGGGGGACTTGCCAGATTTCAAAGGGCACTGGAGGGGGTCAGCGATAGTGGCATTTTCCATACATTCCAAATTCATCAGTCACTGACGTAACGTTGAATGTGACTGACTGAAAGGGAACGTCTCGGTTATGTGTCCTTTCACAATGCGATTCCAGAAAATACACGGGTAATGTGTCCTGCCAATTTTTCATGGGTCGTTAGATTTTGCTCCTTTCACACTGCCAGTGATTCCCAGAGTATGTGCGTGCATTCACACACAACCCATAAAGATCCCGTAATGACACGTGACATCAGGATGTGACGTGTAATGTACAAGTAGAAAATGCTAGGCACGTTACCTTTCACTTAAGCTGGTGAATGATCTCAGATTCAGCGTGGATAGTGTGGAGCTAACTGATCTCTGCTTCATTACAGTTTGCACATTTTTTATCTCTCCACACCACCAAAGAGACCAACCTTGCCATTGGGTGGTCTATGGCAGCTCTAGTGGCAGCAGCGAGACTGACCCAGATACAAAAGAAAAGGACAGGGTCTTCCTCATGGATGCCCCACTTGCACTGTCTGGCCTGTTCGGTGACGCCGTCAATTCCATTGTCGACAGGTACCAGTAGGCCTGTAAAAAGGCATTGGCATTCTAGCGGTTGCTCCTTCCCCACTCTGTAGCTCCAGGGGCTGCTGGATCAACAATGCTACAGGGCGCAGCGATCTCCAGTGAGCGCTCTCCTCAGTATTTTCCATCCGGGGACATAGCGGAGCTGAGTTGCTTGCTACCCCTTCAGGGGTCTTTAGAGCAGCTAGTCTTCCACTTCAGGGCACCAAATTAGTAGCCATAAGCACACCAGAGGCCAATCTAGAGTGTCTGGGTCCCTTAGTAGATTATTTAGAAGCATGGAAACCACTGCCAACTGTGTCTCGTTGGGCCGTGCACACTGTAGAAAAAGGCAATTGCATTCAGTTCAGCACTCCACATCCCATTTTATATCTATGTCAGTTGAATCGCTCAATCATGAGACTGAAGTTCAAAATTCTGACCATCAAGCAAGTTGTTTCTCAGATTAGTTACAACAGATCTAAAAGATGCGTACCTACATGTTTCAATCCTTCCCACTCACAGGAAGTTCCTGAGGTTTGCTTTCAGGGGCGAAGCTTACCAATATTGAGTTCTTCCTTTCGGTCTAGCACTCTCACCCTGCACCTTTATGAAGTGTGTGGATGCTGCTCTGGCTCCACTGCGACTCCAGGGCATCTGCATACTAAATTATATCAACTATTGGTTGATTTTGGCTCAATCGGAGCTGATAGCCAATCAACATGAGATGTTGTCCTTGCTCATATGACTATAAGGTTAAGATTAAATGCCAAGAAAAGTGTGCTTTCTCCATTACAGAGGAGCCCTTATCTAGGCGTGGTGTGGGATTTGACCACGATGCAGGCACAATTATCTCCTGCTCCGATCGATTCTCGCGGCAGTCAAGAGAGTCAGAGAAGGCCAGTCACTCACTGTCAAGCAATTTCAGAAACTATTGGGTCTGATGGCAGTTGCGTCCATCATGATACCTATTGGCCTGCAGTACATGAGACCCCTACAGTGGTGGCTCAAGACCCAAGGGGGAACCCACTTCACATGATCAAGGTCACGTGGCAGTTGGGACAGTGTTTTCTCTACTTCCTGTTGGCCTTCTGTAGCTAATCGTAGCTCCGTTTAGCTGTTTTTATTTGTTATTTTTTTTCTCTAGAATCTTTATCATACTATCACTCTCTGTTTTTTAAAGTGATAAAATATAACTTAATTTACACCATATTTCTGATAATATCGATCAATCTTATCAGATTAATTGTGAACATACACTTTTATTTTATATCCGTGAGTTCAGTACACCTGCAAAGTGTTAGCACTCGTTAGCTTGTCATTAGCGTTTTCATTCGAACCTATCACTGTTTTCTTTTCTCCACTCCTCTCTCTCATTCCAGTTTTTCACAAGTTCATCAAACAGCTGCAGTAAGAATAGTTCATCAAGCACGGTGAGTAATGGCTTCTCCTGCTATTGTTATTTGCACCTCTTGCCACATGTACAGTTTATCTATCTCTGTCGCAGATGAGGGATTTACATGTGATAAATGCAGGGAAATAGTTAGGCTGACAGAGAAGATTTCAGAATTAGAGACACGCATCCAAACTTTAATTGAGGACGGTAAGAATGTTAGGGCTCTAGATACGGCTTTGGATGCGTCTAGCTCAGGGATTCCTGTACATTGTTCGGTTCCGGCAACAGAGCCCCTGCAGCAGGGCAACTGGGTGACAGTGAGGCAGCGTAGTCGTGGGTCAAAACACCACTCTTCTGTTCCGATCAAAACATTAAACAGGTTCTCCCCACTCAGTGATGCCCCCACTGAGAAACCTGATGAAAGTGCTCTAGTTATTGGTGATTCTATTGTACGGAACATGATTATAGAGACACCAGCCACCATAGTCAAATGTTTACCAGGAGCCAGAGAGCCTGACATCTTGGCAAATTTAAAAGTGCTGGCTAATGCTAAACGTTAATACAGTAAGATTGTTATTCATACTGGCGCTAATGATGTTAGACTTCGCCAGTCGGAGATCACTAAAAATAACATTACAGAGGTGTGTGAACTTGCAAGCATGATGTCAGACACTGTAATATGCTCTGGTCCCCTCCCTGCTTACCGTGGTGACGAGGCGCATAGCAGATTGTCATCACACAATGGCTGGATGTCTAAGTGGTGGCACAGAATAACAAAAGGTTTCATAGACAAATGGACGAGCTTTTGGGGCAGACCTGACCTGTTGAAAAGAGATGGTCTTCATCCCTCCTGGGGTGGCGCCACTCTTCTCTCTAGAAATATGGCAAATAGTCTTAGTGTTTATACTTGACTAACTGGAGCCCAGGTCAGGAAGCAGACAGACTGGCTAAACCGACCGTCTGCTAGCTGCCTCACGTCACAGAGGTCAGCTAATTCTCAGCACATAGAGACTCTTTCACCTAGATATCACACTATAGAGACTGTGTCTGTTCCCCGAACTAGAAAATACAAAAAACATCCAAACCAAGTTAAGATTAACAATTTAATTGAGGTTCAACAAATAAAAAACAGATGCAATATGGATAAACAAATGATAAAGCTTGGCTTATTGAATATCAAATCCCTTTCTAGGAAAACACTTTTTGTAAATAATATGATCACTGATCATACTATAGATGTGCTCTGTTTGACAGAAACCTGGCTAAAACCTGATGATTACATTATTTTAAATGAGTCGACCCCCCAAGATTACTGTTATAAACATGAGCCGCGTCTAAAAGGCAAAGGGGGAGGTGTTGCTTCAATTTATAACAATGTTGATTTCTCAGAGGGCAGGCTTCAAGTATAACGTACTCGGTTACTAAACGTAACCTCGGTTCTCTCTAGAAGAGCGAACGAGTACTGCGTCTTAGCTAAGACGCTACGGGAAAAGTCTCTTTTCACGAAATTTTCACGTTTAGTAACCGAGTACGTTCTCTTACGAGAGCTCTCTCGTACTGCGTCTTAGCTAAGACGCTACGGGAACCCAATGCAAAACGCCGTGCGCGCAGGGATCACACACCAATAAACCTGAAGCAACGCCCAGGATTTACAGTGCACAGTCACCTGAGGGACTCACAGAGAGTCCAGGACAGAAAAGGGGGAAAGCCCTCCGTCCCATATCTAGCAGCATCCGTAGATGCGGCAATATGACATCACACAGCCGAGGCAAGCCTGACCAATGTGGCAATGCGGGTCTTACGCAATACTGCCCATATAACAGTCGGCAGCGCATAGCGCTCATGAACTCAGAATTCCCCTCAGGGCCCTGATTCGACTATACCGACAGCAACCTTGCTTGCAAGGCGGGAACCTCCAGGTTATAGAACCTGATAAATGTAGACGGCGAGGCCCAACCTGCCGCCATACATATATCCTGCAAGGAGATCCCAGTAGACCACGCCCACGACGAGGCGACGCCTCTTGTGGAGTGTGCTCTGACGCCCAACGGGCACTGATGGCCCCTGGAAGCATAAGCTAACGCTATGGCGTCAACTATCCATCTGGATAGAGTCTGTCTCGAACGTCCACCGAACGAGACAAACAGCTGCTCCGTCTGCCGAAAGGCAGCAGAGCGAGACACATAAGCTCTTAAAACCCTGACAGGGCAAAGAAGACTCGAGTCTCTATCCTCTCCTGACACCGGCAGGGCTGACAGGGCAATAACCTGAGCCCGAAACGGCGTGTTGAGGGATTTCGGCACATAACCGTGCCTAGGTTTGAGTATGACCCTTGAGTCATTAGGCCCAAACTCCAAGCACGAGTGGATCACTGAGAGCGCGTGCAAATCACCCACACGCTTCACCGAAGCGAGAGCCAACAAGAATACTGTCTTGAACGACAGATGCTGAAGGCTAACCGATTGGATAGGCTCAAAAAGGGGGACCCTTCATGGCCTCCAAAACTGCCGCGAGGTGTTTCAGAAAACGCTGCAATGGCCGCCACATAAACTTTGAGCGTGGATGGGGCTTTGCCCTTATCCAACAGCTCCTGTAGGAAGGAGAGAACCTCCGTCACCTCACAACTAAGGGGTGAATATCCTCGAGCTGTGCACCAGCTGGAGAACACCGACCACTTCGAGGCATACGTCGTGTCGACGGAGCTCTAGCCTGAGTGATGGTATTCAGCACTCCCACTGCGAGATCAGCGGGTAACCGTTGAGCGCCCACACATAGAGGGACCACAACTCCGGTTGAGGGTGCCAAAGCGAGCCCCTGGCCTGCGAGAGGAGGTCCCTCCTCAACGGTATTGGCCACGGGGCGACATCTGCTAACTGCATCAAATCTGGGAACCATGGTTGGTTCCTCAAAAGAGGTGCTACAAGCAGTATTGAACATCTCGTTTCTCTCACCCGTTCTATCACCTGCGGAAGGAGGGAGACGGGAGGGAAAGCATAAAGCGGGCAGCACGGCCATTCCCGTGACAGCGCACTTTCGTTCTTGGAAAAGAACGCAGGGCAGTGAGCGTTTTCGTGCGAATCGAAGAGGTCCACCTCCGCCCTGCCAAATCTCTCCCACAACAGCCGGACTGTTTGCGGGTGTAGAGACCATTCGCCTGTAGGAACATTGCCTCTGGACAGCCTGTCTGGACCCAGATTCTGTAGCCCAGGCACATGCACTGCCCTCAGCGAATGCATGTCGCGCTGAGCCCAAACCAGGAGGCGTTCCGCTAGCCTGTACAGGTTTCAGGACCCGAGACCGCCCTGGCGATTTATGTAGGACACCACAGACATGTTGGAAGCGCTGACCATGCATCTGCATGAATGGCTAAGGGCTGGATGCGAAGCGCGCTCTGTTGACCGGGCAACGGCGGCGCTTGGGTGTTCTGCGCATTTGAGACGGGGAGCGCGCTGATCACAGCGGGCAGATCGCTCCTCCTCGACCCCGTCCCGGCGCTTAACCGACTGGGGGAAGGCTGAGCAGGTCCCGTGGGACTCGATATGTCTGCGAGTAACTGTGGGCTGCATATGTGCACATTTACCACTTTCAACTCGCTGTCTTCCTGTGCGGAGCGTACGTGCACGGGCCTCGTTTTTACAGAAGCCACGCGCCGTATGTGACATAGTGTATGTGGGCACTGGGGAGTGGGCACGTTTACTATGCGGCGCGCTTGACCGATCTGTGTCGATCTTATGTGCGCGAGCCCTGTGTGCAGGGCTGTGCTTTCATGTGGAGATGGGCACTGAGGAGTGGGCATCACCACTGCATTTATAGCACTATCGGCCGGGTTTCCGGACGAGCCTGCACGGGTTTTGTTTTTACAGAAACCACATGACGTGTGTGACATAGTAATTGTGGGCATTGAGGGGTGGGCACGCTTATTATGCAGTGTGCGCGATCGACTTGAGTCGCTTTTATGGGCGCGAGCCCTGTGTGAAGGGCTGTGCTTATATGTGGAGATGGGCACTGAGCAGTGGGCATCGTCACTACATTTATAGCACCATCGGCCGTGGTCGGGACACCAGAAATTACACCTTTTCGGGAAATATCTGGGTAGCCGTGATAACGGTTTTTGTGTGCAGGCAAGCGGGCAACCGTACAGGCTTGCGCATTGCAAAAAACGCTGAAACAGTCACAATCTCTGGAACTGAAACAGCGGCGCGCTTAGGTGAGAGCCCGGCCACAGCGGAACTCGTACACCGGCGCTTTCGATGAAGCAGCCATCGTGTGTAGTGCCGACGCAGCGTCATGCAGCATGCATAGATGGCTTTCCTAGGATGGCTTCGGGGCTCCCGGCCTCACCGTAATCCTCTGCCGCGGTCCCCGCGGCGTGGGGCGACGGCCGGTAGAGCGAAAACGGGGGTCTCGAGCTGCGTTGCTGAAGTTGTTGTGATAACGGCTTTTGTGTGCAGGCAAGCGGGCAACTGTGCTGGCTTGCGCATTGCAGAAAACGCTGAGACAGTCACAATTCCTGGAACTGAAACAGCGGCGCGCTTGGGTGAGAGCTCGGCCACAGCGGAACTCGTACACCTGCGCTTCGATGAAGCAGCCATCGTTAGTAGTGCCGACGCAGCGTCACACAGCAGGCTTTAGATGGCAACACCGCTTTTTGCTGCCGTCCAGCAGAGGGCAGACAAAGGTGCGTCGCTATCGCCTGTTCCACCGGCGGAAGTGAGTGGTAGTTCCTGTTTTTAGCATCATCAGTGTGGAGAATGCTAGTGAGACAGACGAACGAGTTCGCGCTGAATATGGAGCGTTCCAAGCCTTCGCCACCTCTTCGTGAAGCTCAGGAAGAAATGAGGCGGGCTTTGAGAAGTACGCTCATCTGAAAGGGAAATACCATCCAGCCGGGAACGAGAGGGGGGGCGCTGGTGCAAACCACTCGCGTCCGAGACTCATCGCGGCCAACACGAGCATTCGCCCCGGCTCCTTCTCGATGTCAGCTCGTCTGCTGGGCTTCTGAGCAGAAGGCGCGAGATCCTCGGAGCTCGCCCAGCCCTCACTGCCCGAAGCTAGCAGAGAGCGCGTGTCCTCTTCCCCCGACGCGGCCCTGAGATCGACTTCCTCGGACGACGCGCCGTCAAACAGCGGGCGCTGCCCACCGGGAAGCGATGCAGGGGGGGCCGGTGAAGCAGGGCAAACCGGCGAGCTCGGTAGAGCTGAACACGGTTCCGGAATCCGCTGGAAGCGATGCTTTTACGGCGCCTCAGCGCAGTGGAGAATGCAGGCTCAGAGAAAAAGGCCAGGCGAGTCCTCAGAGTCACCATGGCAACAGCTCGCAGTGGGGGCATCCGCCGTCAGCGAGCGTGAGCGCGAGCGCTGCATGATCTTCACCCAGGCAGGAGACACAGATGACGTACCGGTCTCCCTCGCTGAGTGGGGTTCTGACGAGCTGCAGGAAGGCATCTTAAAAAAGACGTGAGCTCTTTTACGAGTGTGTGTCGCAGGGCGAACACACACACACATAAGAACAGCTTGGATATAACAGAATTGAAAGGATATAGGCGCCGGATAGCGCAGCAGGAACGGCAGTGGAAGGCGGCGATGCCAGCAGCTTCAGAATGGCTCGTCCTGCTGATGTGCTTTCTCAGACGGCGCTTGCTTCCTCCGTGTTCCAGCGATGCGTGAGCTTCGCTGAAGAGATGAAAAATCAGGTGAGTCAGCCTTTTCGAGCTTCTTTTATAGGTTGGGCCATACCCGTTTCGGCGGGAAGTGGCAAGAAGGGCGCGAAGCCCTTATCTTGGTCTGATGTTGCATCAGCCCGCGCTCGATAGGCTGTGCAGTTGCCGCAGCCAATGAGCGAACGAGCCGTCTCGCCTATGGCTGTGTACTGCTGCAAATGCGCTTTACAAAAATACAAAATTAAGGATAATTTTTTGCTTCAGTATTTCGTGAAAAGAGACTTTTCCCGTAGCGTCTTAGCTAAGATGCAGTACGAGAGAGCTCTCGTAAGAGAACTCGTTTGAAGTAATGGTGCTTCATATAACATTATCCAGAGAAACAAATGTTAATGATAAATCCACTGTTATGTTTGTACTGGCTACTGTATACAGGCCACCAGGGCACCATACAGACTTTATTA
Source organism: Carassius carassius (assembly GCF_963082965.1). Lineage (NCBI taxonomy): Eukaryota > Metazoa > Chordata > Actinopteri > Cypriniformes > Cyprinidae > Carassius > Carassius carassius. The sequence continues at coordinate 7,193,041 of NC_081759.1, forward strand.
AAGAGTTTGGTGATTTTACATCTGAGTTAGTTCTGGCTGCAGATAAAGTTTTAATAGTTGGTGATTTTAATATCCATGTTGATAATGAAAAAGATGAATTGGGATCAGCATTTATAGACATTCTGAACTCTATTGGGGTTAGACAACACGTTTCAGGACCTACTCATTGTCGAAATCATATTGTAGATTTGATACTGTCACATGGAATTGATGTTGATAGTGTTGTAATTATGCAGCCAAGTGATGATATCTCAGATCATTATTTAGTTTTGTGCAAATTTCATATAGCCAAAATTGTAAATTCTACTTCTTGTTACAATCATGGAAGAACCATCACTTCTACCACAAAAGACTGCTTTTTAAGTTATCTTCCTGATGTATCCAAATTCCTTAGCATATCCAAAACCTCAGAACAACTTGATGATGTAACAGAAACTATGGACTCTCTCTTTTCTAGCACTTTAAATACAGTTGCTCCTTTACGTTAAAGGAAGGTTAAGGAAACCAGTTTGACACCATGGTATAATGAGCATACTCGCACCCTAAAGAGAGCAGCCCGAAAAATGGAGCGCAGCTGTAGGAAAACAAAACTAGAGGTATTTCTTATTGCTTGGCGGGAAAGTAACCTATCCTACAGAAAAGCATTAAAAACTGCTAGATCCGATTACTTTTCTTCTCTTTTAGAAGTAAACAAACATAACCCCAGGTATTTATTCAATACAGTGGCTAAATTAAAGAAAAATAAAGCCTCAACAAGTGTTGACATTTCCCAACACCACAGCAGTAATGACTTTATGAACTACTTTACTTCTAAAATCGATACTATTAGAGATAAAATTGCAACCATTCAGCCGTCAGCTACAGTATCGCATCAGACAGTGCACTATAGACCCCTTGAAGAACAGTTCCACTCATTCTCTACTATAGGAGAGGAAGAATTGTATAAACTTGTTAAATCATCTAAACCAACAACATGTATGTTAGACCCTATACCATCTAAGCTCCTAAAAGAGGTGCTTCCAGAAGTCATAGAATCCTCTTCTGACTATTATTAATTCCTCATTGTCATTAGGATATGTCCCCAAAACCTTCAAACTTGCTGTTATTAAGCCTCTCATCAAAAAAACCACAACTTGACCCCAAAGAACTAGTTAATTACAGAACAATCTCGAATCTCCCTTTTCTGTCCAGGATACTAGAAAAGGTGGTATCCTCACAATTATATTCCTTCTTAGAGAAAAATGATATATGTGAGGATTTCCAGTCAGGATTTAGACCGAATCATAGTACTGAGACTGCTCTCCTTAGAGTTACAAATGATCTGCTCTTATCATCTGATCGTGGGTGTATCTCTCTATTAGTTTTATTGGATATTAGTGCTGCGTTTGACACAATTGACCACAACATTCTTTTGCATAGACTTGAACACTTTGTTGGCATTAATGGAAGTGCATTAGCATGGTTTAAATCGTACTTATATGACCGCCATCAGTTCGTAGCAGTGAATGAAGATGTATCATATCGATCACAAGTGCAGTATGGAGTACATCAAGGCTCAGTACTAGGGCCGCTACTCTTCACGCTTTATATGTTACCCTTGGGAGATATCCTCAGGAAACATGGTGTTAGCTTTCACTGTTATGCTGATGATACTCAGCTCTATATTTCTTCGCGGCCCGGTGAAACACACCAATTTGAAAAACTAATGGAATGCACAGTCGACATAAAAAACTGGATGACGAGTAATTTCTTACTGCTATATTCTGAAAAAAATCAGATGTTAACGGTGTTAATTATAGGACCTAAAAACTCTGCTTGTAATAACCTAGAACACTGTCTAAGACTTGATGGTTGCTCTGTCAATTCTTCGTCATCAGTTAGGAACCTAGGTGTGCTATTTGATCGCAATCTTTCCTTAGAAAGCCACGTTCTAGCATTTGTAAAACTGCATTTTTTCATCTCAAAAATATATCTAAATTACGGCCTATGCTCTCAATGTCAAATGCAGAAATGTTAATCCATGCATTTATGACCTCAAGGTTAGATTATTGTAATGCTTTATTGGGTGGTTGTTCTGCACACTTAGTAAACAAACTACAGCTAGTCCAAAATGCAGCAGCAAGAGTTCTTACTAGAACCAGGAAGTATGACCATATTAGCCCGGTCCTGTCAACACTGCACTGGCTCCCTATCAAACATCGTATAGATTTTAAAATATTGCTTATTACTTATAAAGCCCTGAATGCTTTACCACCTCAGTGTTTGAATGAGCTCCTTTTACATTATAATCCACTATGTCCGCTACGTTCTCAAAACTCAGGTAATTTGATAATACCTAGAATATCAAAATCAACTGCGGGCGGCAGATCCTTTTCCTATTTGGCACATAAACTCTGGAATAACCTACCTAACATTGTTCGGGAGGCAGACACACTCTTGCAGTTTAAATCTAGATTAAAGACCCATCTCTTTAACCTGGCTTACACATAACATACTAATATGCTTTTAATATCCAAATACGTTAAAGGATTTTTAGGCTGCATTAATTAGGTAAACCGTAACCGGGAACACTTCCCATAACACCCTATGTACTTGCTACATCATTAGAAGAATGGCATCTACGCTAATATTTGTCTGTTTCTGTCTTATTCCGAGGTCACCATAGCCACCAGATCCAGTCTGTATCCAGAGCAGAGGGTCACTGCAGTCACCCGGATCCAGTACGTATCCAGACCAGATGATGGATCTGCACCTAGAAAGGACCTCTACTACCCTGGAAGACAGTGGAGACCAGGACAACTAGAGCCCCAGATATAGATCCCCTGTAAAGACCTTGTCTCAGAGGACCACCAGGACAAGACCACAGGAAACAGATGATTCTTCTGGACAATCTGACTTTGCTGCAGCCTGGAATTGAACTACTGGTTTCGTCTGGTCAGAGGAGAACTGGCCCCCCAACTGAGCCTGGTTTCTCCCAAGGTTTTTTTCTCCATTCTGTCACCGATGGAGTTTCGGTTCCTTGCTGCTGTGGCCTCTGGCTTGCTTAGTTGGGGTCACTTCAATTACAGCGATATCGTTGACTTGATTGCAAATAAATGCACAGACACTATTTAACTGAACAGAGATGACATCACTGATTTCAATGATGAATTGCCTTTAACTATCATTTTGCATTATTGACACACTGTTTTCCTAATGAATGTTGTTCAGTTGCTTTGACGCAATGTATTTTGTTTAAAGCGCTATATAAATAAAGGTGACTTGACTTGACTTACGTTGAGACTATCCTCCAATCCAGATCTCCTTCAAGGAAGCTGTACACCTTGAAGTGGAAAATTTTCACTTTTTGGTGCGGAGATAGCCAGTTTGACTCAGTTAACTGCCCAGTTGGTGCAGTGCTGGAGTTCCTGCGGGCCTGTCTCTCTGCTGGGTTGACCCACTCCACCCTGAAGGTTTACATGGCGAGCACTGGACACAAACATATAAAAAGCTACCCAGTGGAGAAAGGCAGACCAACTGCTTGTTTGCTATGGTTCCCCTAAGAGGGGTCTTTCTGCTACTAAGCAGAACCTCAGTCTCTTTCACACTAGACATGGATTTGCAAGTCTGGCGGTGTGGGAATCATCGTTCCCTTAGTATCTTCGGACGCAGCTGGAGTTCCTGAAGGGGAATGAGTCCAGTTTATGAAGGGAACAAGATGCTGCATCTCAGAGCCATACTTCTGCCATCCCTGCAAGTGCTTGCTTAATTCCTAGAAGCTAACGCCGATTCCACCTTACGTGCTTTTAAAGCTTCCTGGTTGCTACGTCACCCGCCTATGAAGTCTCGCCTTTCCATTGGACTGATTACACATGCAGAGCGTGGTCACACTGAGGGTGTTCCCTTAGTGTCTTTGGATGCAGCGTCTTGTTCCCTTCGGAGAACCATGGTTACATACGTAAACTAGAGACGTTTTAATCATTTTGACTCGTCATGTTGGGACACAGCATGGTAATGGGCGTAGCATTTCCATCACACGCTTCAGGGATTCATCCAATCAAAATGCACTGGATAGATGGCCAATCAGCATACACTTTGCTTTTCAGAACGATTAGCTTTGTAAAAATGTACTTGTTTCAGAAAGGCGGGGCATAGGGGATAAACAATAATATAACGTCATATGACCCCTTTAACTATCTGCTGATGTTGTGTGATGGAGTTGGTGATTGATGGCTCTGACTGAAGTCCTCGATCTCAGGCCATCTCGTTGTTCCCCTCTGCAGGTGTTTGCTTCGGTAAAGTGCTATCTTTCACTCCATTCATCTCTGCCAAGGGAACCAGAGGCTTTCCATCCCACATGTCTTTTGTTTCTCTCATTACAACCTCCTCACCAAATCCACCACATAATTACTGCCTCTCCTCCAGCGTTTTTAACCCACCGACACCAGCAGACTTCTTGTGTGCAGCGGTGCTGGTGGATTGGTGTGATGTTCCACCATCGTCCTTTTCTGTCAAGCTGATCATTTCTGAGGTCAGGCATTGCACAATGGGAAATCAGATGTGCTTTGAATGATGGGGTCGGTGAACTAGTTAGAGACAGGAAAGTGTACGTGTTTTCATACTTAAGGTTCTTCAGTGAGTCTCTTGAGGGGAGAACCTAATTAACCCTGATCGCCTGCAATATCTTTCACAATTATAACACGTAACTTAATCCCAGATTCATGAACAAGTGACATACTACTGCACTTCACTTATGATGTTAACTCTAATCAGAATTTGTAAAATAACAAGTCAAATTAGTATGAGCATGGTTGTTCATTCAATGTCAGTGTTTATTTATTTTTATTTTTTTTTACAGATCTTTATAGGTTTTAATCAGATGTTACCTCCTCTTGCAGTGCCTAAATATTTAACCTACATTTTGAGAAACTAACATAACACATATCACTGCAATTAGTGTGGGAAATAACAAAATCTGATCTATGCAAACATCTTTAAACTTTAAACTAATCTAAACTAAACTAAACTAAAAAAAATAAAAAAAATAAAAAAATAAAATAAAATAGTAGTCATAAGACTGTTCTCATTAAAAGAAAATAAAAATAAATGAATGCTATATCACTAGTTGTCATGTTTGGTGTGAACAGGTCTTTACTAATCCATAGATATTGAGTATTTTTTTTTTTTTTGTGATGATGATTTATTTTTTTATTATTATTGTATTTGATGTCAAGATTGGCTATTTGCGATCATTGGAAATCCTCTTTCTCTCTCTCTCTCTCTCTCTCTCTCTCTTTCAGGCACTGTGTAAAAGAGGAAGAATTAATGCATTTATGCTTAGCTTTGGCTAAAATCTGTAGTTTTCTAGAAATATACAGCAGATGATTCTTATTGATTTATGAACTGCACACATGTACACACACAATGAACTGATTAAACTAAATAGCATAAAATAAGAGCAATTATTAAAGTTGTTCATCACAGAGGTGGGTAGAGTACCCAAAAACTGTACTCAAGTAAAAGTGCTTCTAGAAATATTTACTCAAGTAAAAGTAAAAGTAAAAGTACTAGTTTTGAATAGTTACTTGAGTAAGAGTAAAAGAGTATCGGATAAAAAATCTACTCAAGTAGTTAGTTACTAGTTACTTTGGGTCATATATACTGAGACTATTTTTATTTAGATATATAGATAAAATGTATGTAATTTATGTGTGCGTGTATAAATGTATATATTTCATCAGCCTTTACACCAATATATGTAATTTATTATAAAACCCTGTCTGTTTACTTAAGTAACAGATATAGGTGTCATGCCATAACATATTTTTAATACGACTGACTTTATATTAAATGTAAATTTAACATTGAAAGTTAATGTGATATAAATATTGCTACTAATCTTTCATTGTTCAGAAAGAGAGCAAATAACATTTACATTATTAAATATCATTTTCACTGACAGTCTAGATTTCAATCACTCTCAGAAACTCCCATTAAAATCACTGAAACTGTTATCACTGTGAAATCAATATCTTAATTAAAGATTCGTACACACATCTGCACTTTGTTGTTTCTGACGAGAGAATTCGCCAGAAAGAGGTATTCAGTCAGTGAGCGAGTGAAGGAAGCACCGGCATTTTAGCGATGACTCATCTGAACGCCTGTGATTGGCCAATGCTTTAATAAGCTCAAAAGAATCATGTGTGATTGGTTATAATGCGCAGCGCTGTATAAACGCATCTCTGGCTCAGCGCCAGCAAGCAATCACAGATCTGAATTTAGCAGCTGATGATATGACTTGCTGAACGTACTCGCACCGGTGTGATTGTATTAAAATTAATAAAATCTTAATCGCCTATTTTTTTGTCTTTTGGAAGCTGCATTCAACTTGACTCCAGCCACACACGTACAACAAACTAATGTCACAGTGGTATCGTGTACTGTAATCGAATGTAGCCCAAGTTATTACCTGTTAAACAGTAGACAGCACACGTGGTGTTCATCTAATAAGGATCTCCATCGCTAGCAAATAATAGCCTTTGCAGATTTGCATTCAATTCAGTGCAGTTCCATAGCCACGTTTTCAACGCTGCTGATGTTCTTAAACGTTACAACTCTGAGTGAACCACTTCCGACGCTCAGCGCGTGCGGCAGGGAACTGAACGACTCATTCAAACTGATTCATGAACCAATTCACTCGTTTGCCAATTGGTTTGATCAAGCCTTTGAACAGAATTGACTCAAAAGAATGAATCATTCGCGAATGGGCATCGCTCATTGCCCAGAGAAAAGTAGACGGCGCGTTTGGAATAAACTGAAGCATTTTTAACATTTATTGCATTAAGATAAAGTAACGAGAGGAGCATCGCTCACAGTAACGAAGTAAAAGTACAGATTTTTCCCCAAAAATTTACTCAAGTAAGAGTATAAAGTACCCATCTTTAAATATACTCCGAAAAGTATTAGTTACCCCAAAAAATTACTCAAGTAAATGTAACGAAGTAAATGTAACTCGTTACTACCCACCTCTGTTCATCAAAAATACAGTTCTGCCTCATGAGTGATTATGCAAGACCCATATCCTTTCTATTTAATTTTGGATTGCTGATGATGCTAAAGAATCTGGATTTCATGGGCAAGTTTTTTTTTTTAAATTTATTTATAACACTGCTGCCACTATGAATCATGATGTCAGCAGTCCCTTTGGCAGTGATTTCAACCTTCTAGGACTGTGTGCATGCATCAAGTCATATGAAGTGTGCGTAATCACGCTCAAAATCATAACCATACCTAGAGACTGCAGCTGTAAGATGGTCAGTGAAAAAGCAGTTGGTCTGTTCTCACCCAAAATGTATTTTGTGCTTATGTGTGTGTGTGTGTGTGTGTGTACGTGCATGCTTCTTGGAGCATCAAAGTTTTGATCACAGTTCACAGTTTTCCTGGCATGGCAAGAGGGTGATAAGTTTTATTTTGGGGTGACCTATTCCTATTTATATTTTATTATTGTGAGTTGGATTACCCTGATATTGGCTTCATGCACCAAAAACATATACAAATATATTTTTCATTCATAAAATTATACAAAAATTATGCTAAAATACTGTAGTTAATTAATTAGTAAAATAAAGTTCATATAAGTCCAACCGTAACCCTATAGATAGATAGATAGATAGATAGATAGATAGATAGATAGCCAACCTTGCCAGTTACTCTTAGCAAATTGGTTTGCAGGATGAAATCAAGGTTTAGGCTGAAGCCAAGGACACTAACAAACAACTTTGATGTATGCTCAGTGTGAGCTGCCTTTTAATGTCTAATGTAAAGCACTTTATATCACACAAATATAAAGAAGGTCAAACGTTCATGGGTGGACTTTTGTTCAGCAATCTTCACTTAAATTACTAAATCTATGAGTACACAGCAAAAGGAATAACGACTCCTTTAAAAAAAAGTATTATTATTACGTTTAGCAGCACTTTCGAAGTTAAGTATCCAGTGAATGGTGCTAAAAGCATGTAAAATTTTCACCAAAACTGATGAATGTGAATCTGGCAAAATTCACAGCATTGGTTGGTGTACATATCAAGGCAGTTTGGGAATGTCTGGTGAGTGGCACTAAAGTTGTAACTCTCTACTCCTTTTGAAATAAGGTAACACCTACACTAAACCCTACTCTTAACGTTACCAAAAGTGTTAAAGCAAACATGAGATAAAAAGTTAACTGCTTAATCAACCATTTTAGCTTGCTTCTATAAGATACTGAGCTCCTTTATAGGGACTTGCACTCTGCATTGCAATTGCAAAATGCTACAGAGCAAGTTTACTACTTTAGAAAAGCAAAGTACTGTATATAGAGCTGGTTATATGATGCAAACATCAAAATTTATTCATTTACAAATCATGCATTATGATAAAGTGTTTTGAAAAAATATATATCATTTACAAATCATGCATTATGATAAACTTTTTGGAAAACATAACAGTTATTGTCCAAAATGTGAAATATATATATATATATATATATATGCAGCACAGACCAAAAGTTTGGAAACATTACTATTTTTAACGTTTTTGAAAGAAGTTTCTTCTACTCATCAAGCCTGCATTTATTTGATTAAAAATACAGAAAAAACTGTAATATTGTGAAATATTATTACTACTTAAAATAATAGTTTTCTATTTGAATGTACTTTAAAAATAATAATTTATTCCTGTGATGCAAAACTGAATTTTCAGCATCATTTCTCTAGCCTTCAGTGTCACATGTAACATCCAGTCTTGATGATGATCATTTAGAAATCATTCTAATATTCTGATTTATTATGAGTGTTGGAAACAGTTCTGCTGTCTAATATATTTGATGAATAAAAGGTTAAAAAGAACTGCATGTATTAAAAAAAAAAAAAAAAAAAATTCTAATAATATATATTCTAATAATATATTTTCTTTACTTTCACTTTTTATCAATTTAACACACCCTTGCTGAATAAAAGTATTGATTTTATTTAAAAAAAAGAAAGAAAAAAAATTACTGACCCCAAATTACTGACCAGTAGTGTATATTGTTATTACAAAATATTTATATTTTAAAAACATAGCTTCTTTCTCTTTTTTTTCTTTTTATTCATCAAAGTATCCTAAAAAAGTATCACATGTTCTGAAAAAATATTAAGCAGCAGAACTGTCTCCAACTTTGATAATGAATCATCATATTAGAATGATTTCTAAAGGATCATGTGATAATGATTATAAAAATTCAGCTTTGCGTCACAGAAATAAATGCAAATTTAAAGTATAATAAATGTAAAAAACTATTATTTTAAATTGTAATAATATATCACAATATTACATTTTTTTTCTGTATTTTTGATCAAATAAATGCAGGCTTGATGAGCAGAAGAAACTTCTTTCAAAAACATTAAAAATAGTAATGTTTCCAAACTTTTGGTCTGTACTGTATATATATATATATATATATATATATATATATATATATATATATATATATATATATATATATATATATATATATATATATATATATATATATAATCTTTTGATTTGAAAGAAGTAAATGCTAAGATATTATATAAATATTGCACGGTCACTTGTTTTTTTTCTCACACACACACATACGCATAAACATTTTAAAAATTGCTGTGCACCTGTTTGTTCTTGATTTTGCACCTGACCTTACTGAAATTTTTTGGAGGAGAGTAGGATGTTCAAATGAATCACAAAACGTGTTTTAATAACGTTTGCACTCGTCAAATTACTGGTATTTGTGGCATTTATTAAATGCTTAAAGAAAGCATGTCTTAAACTATTTGCTTGTTTGAAACGGCTGCATTTGTTGTTGCTAAGAGGAGGCACCATAAAGAAAAGTGGCAGAAGGGAGAGGATTTTTTCCACATATTAATTTATTTGGAATGCCAGAAGAACACATTATCTGAATATATTGTTTGCCAATCCATGTTATTTTGTATTTGCTTCAGGAAATAAAAGACAACTTGTAACCCTCAACTAGGAATCACACAATAACCAGGTCTATCAAATCTTCTTGCAACCCTTCAGTTCTTTTCAACATACTGTTGCTTCTTTGTTTCCTTATTCTTTATTTGCGACTATGCTAATTTGTGCTGGCCATTTTATATTGTGTTGGTCAATATGTAAATTAGATGTTGCATCTGTGTTCTTTAAATTTGCGCGTTATTAGTAAATCATCTGCAGAAATGTCCATGCCCATCAGTGCTGTTTTGAAATTGCACTTCTCGTGCTAATTTGCAATCTTTAGTGAAACTGGGCTTTATATTCTACCTAAATAACTATTTAACAACAAGGTTTTTTTTTTCTCAAACAAATGGCTTTTTGGTTTTTAGTTTCTGGTTTTGAGACATTTATGATCAGTCTCCCATCATCAGTCTCTGAACTTCACCTTTTTTTTTCTATTTGTATCTTATGTGTCAGACAGGTCTACACTTAACATTAGATCATTATAGAGGCATGAAGACATTGATTCAACAGACATACCCCATATGCCAAAAAATTTAATTGTAACTAATACAGTACTTTAACATTCCTTGCAGAAATAGGTGGTTCAATGTATGTGTCATATTTCAGTTTTCATATATTTTGAGACATATTCTTCATGGAAAATCATGACTTATTCGCTAAATGACTCAAGCACCTTAAGCAACTGAGCAACTGGCTGAGGGGCAAAATCACTCAAACCATAAGGTCAGGTAAGTGCCGCCGAAATCTTCTGTTGATCACCTCTGCAGATAGTTATTACATCTTCAAAGAGTACCCTCTAGCTGTAGATGGTCTGTCTCACAATGGTCTGTCTCCATTGTGAATTTTGCTGCAATTACCAACATGTACGTTTTGTCTGTTGGAGCGCCCTATAGATTCAAGCAACACAGTAGATGTGGTTGCCTCAAATTGGCTCCTTCATGGACAACAGTCACTTAAAGTTGCAGAATACTACAGTTCCTTGTTCCCACCTTATGCCAGTGAACTAGGAGAGAGGACCCTCCTTGACCTCATAAAGGACTACCACATGCAGGAGAGTCAAGAAGAGTGATGGAAGAGGTTTGCGCCAGTGGCTGACAAACACCTATTTAACCAACCTTTAGAAATGCGCCAACAGGGACACAAGGTCAGTCAATGTCTCAACAGCCATGAATATCGGGTTGTTAGTACCCCTCCTCCTTCTGGGAATTGAACAACAGCTAGATGCTGATTTACCAAAAAAAGGCCTATCCAGTGAGGAGTGAACCATTCACTAGACTATTTAATTGGTTAAGAGAATGATTTACACATTTGACAAAAGCTTTTATTCAAAGCAACTTACATTGCATTCAAACACATTTTGTCAGTTCTCGCTTCTTATTGGGAATTAAACCATGTCTCTGGCTTTGGTTGATTGCTTTCAGAAATCTATTTTTGGTGTTTCACTTCAGAGGGAGCAGAAAAAGATGATCGGCTCATGCGTTGTTGGGGACAAATTAAACTACAGGTTCATCTCAATAAATTAAAATGTCGTGGAAAAGTAAATTTATTTCATTAATTCAACTCAAATTTTAAAACTCGTGTATTAAATAAATTCAATGCACACAGACTGAAGTAGTCTTTGGTTCTTTTAATTGTGATGATTTTGGGTCACATTTAACAAAAACGCACTAATTTCAGCAAATTTGAATATGGTCACATGCTAATCAGCTAATCAACTCAAAACACCTGCAAAGGTTTCCTGAGCCTTCAAAGTGATCTCTCAGTTTGGTTCACTAGACTACACAATCATGGGGAAGAATGCTGATATGACAGTTGTCCAGCAGACAATTATTGACACCCTTCACAAGGAGGGTAAGCCACAAACATTAACTGCCAAAGAAGCTGGCTGTAGAAGAGTGCTGTATCCAAGCATGTTAACAGAAAGTTGAGTGGAAGGAAAAAGTATGGAAGAAACCAATTGAGAGAACCACAGCCTTATGAGGATTGTCAAGGAAAATCGATTCAAGAATTTGAGTGAACTTCACAAGGAATTGACTGAGGCTGGAGTCAAGGCATCAAGAGCCACCATACACAGACGTGTCAAGGAATTTGCTGAACCACAGACAACGTCAGAGGCGTCTTACCTGGGCTAAGGAGAAGAAGAAATGCTTCTTTCAGCTTTTTGAAGATGCTGATTTCATTTTCCAGCAGGATTTGGTACCTGCCCACACTGCCAAAAGCACCAAAAGTTGGTTAAATGACCATGTTGTTGGTGTGCTTGACTGGCCAGCAAACTCACCAGACCTGAACCCCATAGGGGTAATGTCAAGAGGTAAATGAGAAACAAGAGACCAAAAAATGCAGATGAGCTGGAGGCCACTGTCAAAGAAACCTGGGCTTCCATACCACCTGAACAGTGCCACAAACTGATCACCTTCATGCAACGCTGAACTGAGGCAGTAATTAAAGCAAAACGAGCCCCTACCAAGTATTGAGTACATGTACAGTTTTGATCTTATGAAGTATTCTAATTTGTTGTTTTTGTTAAATGTGAGCCAAAATCATCACAATTAATATAACCAAAGACTTAAACTACTTCAGTCTGTGTGCAATGAATTTATTTAATACACACGTTTCACAATTTGAGTTGAATTACTGAAATAAATGAACTTTTCCACAACATTCTTATTTATTGAGATGCACCTGTACTGTTAAAGAGGAAAAGCAACTACGGTTCCCAGTTGGCTCAACTTTCTCTCTTCTTTATGGTTAAAGAATAGTGTCCTGTCCTTTGTGGCTCCCTAGTAGGGTCCTACTAATTGTAGACTATGCCACTAGGTATCCAGAGACCCTTCCCCTCAGAAAAGCAAACTCCCAAAACATTGCACATGCCAAGGACATCCTGACACAGCAGAGCTCTTTTTGTTTCCTACCTGCTGGGGGTGGGGTTGAGGAGTGGGCTATTTAAGCAGTGCATCTCAGTCTATAACAGTAAGGCCGGTGACACACTGGATGTGTGGCGCAAGCGTCTCAGCTGTGTGGCGTGTCCGTTTTTAATTCGGCTCCCATGTTAACAGGTTAGAGTTTGCAGACTGCCTTTGTGAGGCAGCCGCCCGAGAGGGTAGTGAGTGGATGCCGCCACCTCTGGCGCTTTCGGAGCGGCCAGCGGCGCCTCGTGGGAATGGTGAGCGGCCACCGGCGCTTCGTGGGAATGGTCAGCGGCCTCCCTCTATGTCACCTACAGCAGCAGCAGCGCGCCAGCGCCGCGTCAGGCACGCTTCTGGTGTGTAAAGACACAGAAAACGCGAAGCAGCTGCCACACAACTGACACGCAGCAGAAACGCCACGCTCACGCCACGCAGCCAGTGTGTCACCGGCCTAATTATAGTAAGTTAATGCCCCATTCAAGGACATCCTTTTTAGGCAGTCTTTGTTTCGGTTGCTTCATTCTACCTTTTTTGAAGGACGCATCCTGTGTATGTCTTGATGTAATCACCTGCAAACATTTGCACATATTCCACATTTGCACAAAGAGTTTGTTCAATTCCATTATACAATGCAATCCAAATAAATAAATAAATATATATTGCATTTAATATGTAGCAGGACTTCAGCCTTAAAGCCTCAGGAGGACTGGGTGCATCCTTACTGAGATGCAGCCTTCCATTTGAGATGCACCCATAGAGAGATTTAAACATTAAACATGATGCTGCTTAAGATAAAACTGACTGGGATCATGCTCACATATGCTGCCTTTGGGTTTACCAGGGTTTCTCAGCAAGGCCTCTGAGACTATGCAGCCTTTTTTTTCCAGGAGTGATCTGAAATCATACATGTAAGGGTGGTTTGACAGCAGTGGTTCAGGCTGTATTACCAGAGGGCTTAATAAACATTATCAGCATGATGATGGTATAAAACTGTACATTTCTTGTATAGTACCACCCACTGTTACCAACGACAGAAATAGAATAACAAAATATTTGGGAGAGTGTTGCTATTGTGTGACTATATTGTTTGACTATATCTTTTTGCAAAAGGTAGCACTTCAATGGTACTGTAAAATCAAGGCTAGTTAGCACATAATTGATAAATAAAATGGTTTAATAACAGTATTTCATTCTGGTTACACTTGAACTGGTTACAAAACTGACATATGAGATGATGAAACAATTGTACCTATCATGTATGTAAATGTTACCAAAGAGAGAGCAAGAGAAAGAGAGAGAGGAAGAGATGACAGAGCCTCAAAAAGAGAGGGAAAATAATGAAGAAAAATGTTATTATATTGAAAAAGAGACATAATAATTGTAACAATGTTATTTCATCCTTTCCTTGAACACAAACAAAAATCTGAGACATTCAAACTGATCAATCAGCAAATTACAGCTTTTCCCACCACGCTAAAGTTGTGACAATTAGCAGACCCCTGATGTATACACATTTGGCCTAGAGGCCTTGATCATAACCACCACCTCTGTGCCTTTAGGAATTCCAAATGGCCCTTTTTTAATGGAAGGCAGGTTTGAGAGAGGAAAGCAAAAGTACAAATGCATGTCTCATTCACTGGTGAGAAAACATTACAGTACTAAGTGCATAATATAATAATAATAATAATACCTTCCATTATTGCTTGGTCTACAATAGCGTAATTGAACATGCTGTCCATGTATCATGACTACACAAACAGGGTGTGTGGAAGTATGCAAATACATACGTGGACAGCCAGACAAGACAGCCTATCATAGCACTCGGACAGAGGGATATGATTGGACAAACATTTTATGATGCCAAGCCTTCTACAGATATAAACACATTTAAACACATTTAGACCACTTAACTCAGTGATTGCTGTCAGGATGTGAAGAGACTTTCTACTATCATGTTTTTGAACCAACTCACTTAGGGTAAAGGGTCATGAAACCCTAAAACACATTTGAAATGAATGTTCCATCAAGTAAAAAAAAAAAAGTATTGTAGTGTCAGTGCCACAATATTACTGTATAACTCATATAGGCTTATGTTGTATTATTATTTTTTTTTTTCTTTTTATTCAAAATATTCCCAAACATGTTAACTATTTCATGAAACATCTCAGTTCTCAAAAATGTGTAAATAAATGCATTTTGCACCTTTATAGATTATGTAGGTTAATCTATAATAGACGGTGGGCAAAGAAGCATAATAGTGTAATCGATTACCCATGCATAAAAAAAATGTGCTGCGCTGTAAAAAAAGAAAAAAAATGTTTCGGGCTCTGTGCCAGTAGCAGCTGGTGATGTTTTACTTTTTTCCATTAATGTCACCTACAGGACAAATGGCGCTTTGCACCCAAAATTGTTTACGATTGTGATACGATTCCGAATTTAGTGGGGCCAGAGCGGGGTCCACTGGCCCCCATGACAGAATCAGATAATTGTGATACACCGCAAACAATAATGATATATAGAGAGGAAATTCAAAAAAGAGTAAACAATAAGTGGCTGCCTTTATTATTTCTGTTTAAAATACATTTTAATTTTAATTTGTCTGTATAATGAGTGTGCTGTAGGTCTGTGTTTTATTGGTTGTTTTCTCTCCTCTTCCCTCACTCCTACCTTTCAGCATGGGTTTGCATTCCCATTTCTGGAGTCTTTTTCTGATCCTAGATGTTAGAGACCAGTGCTGAAACAGAGGGGTTTCATGACACTTTAAGGTACAAAATGTTATTTGTGTTGTTTACCTAGCCACTATTCTCAATGATTCTGGATTGTCTGTGAAATCCAGTAAAGACCTCTACCTTTATACTCTACAAATAATAATTAAAAAAATGTTCTTACCGCTTTTTAATGCAAAGTATCACCCATGCTTACAACTGCCTGTGTCTTTTAGGCAGCAGAATCTTAACTCATAAAACTCAAAGTCAATCCAAATCTGTAGTCTACCTTTCTGATATTCAATTGAATGTATTTAGAGGTTTTGCCCCATCACAACTGCTACCCTCAATGATTACCAGTGCATGGCAGGAGATTGTGAAAGGACAATTACCCCATGCAGGCTGACCCAGCCCCGTGCTATCCTCCATCCATGCACCTTCAGAAGGACAGGCTCTGAGGTGCCACTGGGAACTGTTTTGGGTCCACTGCTGGGGTAAAACATGAGAGATTGAGCAATTTCAGATCATGTCCCCTCCCCGCCATCTGCTCTACAGAGCTGCTGTCAGACTGTGCCCAGTAATGAAGGGTGTCATGAAGGTTACACACATCTACTGCTCTCGACCTCCTCCTGCTAACTCCTCTGCCCATATTGCCAGAGAGAAGCAGAAGAACTTTAATAAGTGCCACAGCTGCTCAAATAATCTTCATGACTTTCTAAACATTGACTAGAAGTGTCTGCTTTTGTAGCACTGCATATGTTGTTTTTCATCCATTGATTGGATGGCATATGAATTCTTATAAACATTATTACTTTGCATGTAAAATAATTTGAAAATCTGAATCAAATTAATTGCATGATAATTAGATTAATCAGTCTAATTAATAGCAATTAATCAATATATTCTGAAAAGATTATTCAAAGTAATCACATCAAAAATCACAGTTAATAAGTCTTTCACCATTTATTATAGTTTATTAACCTAACTGTATGCTATTCAATTTTCAATTGCAGTATTAATATAGAATATAGATTGTTTGCCATTTGTGCATGCATACTTACTGTTTTCCACAGTTTGGAGTCAAAACTATTCATTTTTATCTAAACAGATTAGTCATATGATTTGTTTTGCAACTCGTGTTATGATTTTTTTTTTCAAGATTCTTATAAAATAAACACAATTCAATGATATTACAAAACATAATATGAAAATGGGTGTTGCCACATGGATATATTTTGGTGAATTTAGAGCAAAAATATAATTTACTTTACAAAATACCCTTTTACTGTGATATAAAATTAAATGCATCACGTATAACTACATTTCATATCTAGTTTGTGCATACACTACATTCATATATAAGTTGTGGTGAATCCTGTTTAAACATTCTAGTCAGTCTCAAGATCAAACAAAAGAGTTAATTATAGGAGGCCTCAGTACTGCACAGCATACAGAGTGAGCTCTGATTGGACTGTGTTTCTGTGCAATATGTGACGCTTTATGGCTCAAAGAATCCAATTCTAATCCAGAGCAAACAAAAACAGTTAAAACATCCACAGAAAGGCTCTGATGTAGCCAGATGGTGCTGGGCATCAAAATAATCCATCACTTTTTCAGTTGAAATTACATTCTGATTATGTTTAAAAAGGAAATATTGACACAGCTTACTGAGTTCCACAGATTCTGTCAGTTTGATTTGAAATCAAAGGGACAAATCATACTTTTAAGAAAATAAAAATACTATTATTTTATTCCCCTATAAAAACGGATTTCTGAATGATTTGTTTTTGTAACTTACAAAAGCTTATCTTATTAAGCAAGGAAAATGTTTTCATGGTTTCGTGGGTATGACCTCTGTAACATTAAATTTAAGAGAAAACAATCTGTGACTTTTAGATGATGGAGAATTGCTAAAGGTTTCTGTCCAGCTGGTGGGCAAGTGATTGATCAGATGTGCTGTGGGTGAGGAAATGTTTTAATTGAATAGTGAGCTGTACAGTTCTACTAGAAACTCTTTAATCCACCATATTCATTAAGTTTTCCACAATAACAAGAGAATTTCAGACAATGAACACATTAAAAAAGCTCAGTGGAGAAGACAGATACACAGCTGAGAAATATGAGCTGCCTGAATTTCTAATATCAATAACATCTGTGAAAATATGCTAATACAAATGGATGAGTTGAGCTCAAATTGCAAATTCAGTAGGAATTTTCAAATCAACAAATGAAAGAATAGAATTTTTAGTTAACATGCTATCTATATTTAAAGGCAATAAGGAAGTTTTGATAGTATAATGAAATCTAATGACCCTCTTGACAGGAGTAAAGAAACATATTTTTAGTAGCCAATAGTGATTTTTAGACAAGGGAATCATTTTAATTAGTTTACTTTAAATACCAAAATATTACTTATTTGATCTTTGTTTCCTAGATCAGACATTACGGTATATGTCCTATTACTTACTTTTGTCACACTACAATATATTTGCCTGTGCAAAACTCATGGCCACAATGGTGATTAAGTGGCTGTTTCTACATCGTTTCTAAATGTTATGGTATAATGGGTGGTTATTGGTTCTATATGTTACATGTGTTTGTTCACACAGGGAATATCTGATTTTATTAAACTCTTTAAACTGAGGTACGTGAGTCCAGATCTGATTTTTATTTTTATTTTCCCAGTTCAGACTGCTGTCACGCTTGCAAGTTTCTACACACTGATTGTCATAGTAATGACACACAGTTTCACTATGGGATTCACCATTGGTGAGACTTTAACAACAGATGTTCTGCCATTAATGTAAGTAACTTAGCAAGTCAACACAAACTCTCATTAATTTGCAGCTGCATGTCAACTAACTATCATTGGAATATTAATAGACTTTTACAGTTTAGGGTTAGTAGAATAAGTTGACATGCAATTGCAAAATTTTTAATAGTAAGGGTTAGGTTAGGCCAACCTATAGCATATCGAAGCCAATCGAAATGCTATAAACAAAGAACAACATGGGCAACTTTAACGCCACCACACTCTCAGAACAAAAAGTTACCAAAGCTGGCACTTTCAAAAAATACTGATTGTTTAGGTTTATGGTTGTTGTTTTTTGTTTTTTTTTTGTTTACAGGGACAATGCACAACTTAAGTGTTGTGCCACAGTTAGCTATAAAGCTATAAATATAATTAGCATCTGCAGTCCTTAGGCAGGATGTTGTTGCAAGATTACAATACTCAGTCAAAAAAAAAAAATAAAAAAAAAAAAAAAAATATGGAAAAATTACAAAAACCTTACAACACATACAATACCACATCATACTCCATAAATAATAATAATAATAATAATAATAATAATAATAATAATAATAATAATAATACAAATTACCATTTAAGTACTAATGCACATTGTAGGTACTAATATATGCCATTAAGCTAATAATATGCCAATAAAGCTAAATAGAAGAGTTTACTGTTCGGTGTAATGATGTTTAAACTCTGTAGTCCCATTTGGTCCCTTATTATCAACCACATTTATCAAACAGATAAAAGCATTATTCAAATCACAGTGGTGTTGTACTGATGCATTTTATGTTGTAGAATAATGTGTAAAAAAAAAAACAAAAAAAACATCTTGAGCCTGTGTTAACCACAGTCCTTATTTCAGACAATAATAAAAAAACAACCTTTCCCCTTTAGATAAATACAATTTTATTGGGACTTTTATTGAGCATATCTCTAGAAGCCTAACAGAAAGACTTAACTCTGCGTTTATGCAAATACAAATAAATTTAGGATTCAAAAGACACCCAGAGGGAAACTAGCTTAATTATGCAACACAAAATGTGCATGCTTCAAAACAAAGCACATTCATCTCACCTGTCTCTTACCTGGCTTGTGCGGAGTTACTAATGAAGTCAGCAACTCCAAACTTTGGGTGAAAATGTGACAATCTGTGATTTATAGAGTTGAATAATGTTGCACGTTGTGTTAAGCTCGTATTTTCTTGCAGCTGTGTCTTTCTCACTGTGCAACACGGGCTGTGCTCTTTTGTTGTTTAAAGGACTAAATGAATTTAGAAAGCATTTGAACACACATTTGTGATGAGTCTGATTAGCACTCCAGTTGCACCGTGAGGGCTCTCAGAGCTGTGCTGGCATTAATTTTCAGTCTGTCGCATGTGATGTATGGTACTACTGGCCGAACATGGCGGCTAGGGCAGGCCGTCCTTGCAGGGCTCCACTCTGGGTCGAGCTCTCCCCATTTGACTGAGCCTGAGCCCAGAAGGCCCAACACCAATTAAGAACACTACATCAGCCTGACAAAGTGCAAGGTGACTAATTCCTCTGCCTTGTTTGTTCCTCAAAAAAAAAAAAAAAAAAAAAAAAGTGGAGCTCAGCATTGTGGGACTAAATGTTGGGGCCACGTCAATGTGTGTTGCATAGGATCCGGTGAATGTGAAGGACACAACTTGCCTTCAAGGCCAGAGTTCTCTGTCACTTCTCAGCAAAAGACATAACCCTTTAAAGGAACACTCCGACTTTTTGGGACTTTAGCTTATTCACAGTATCCCCCAGAGTTAGATAAGTCCATACATACCTTTTTTATTTCTGTGCGTTCTGTAAGTGTTATTTGACGCACCCACCGCTAGCCTAGCTTAGCACAAAGACTGGATGTAAATGGATACTGGTAGCATAGTAATCCCAATAAGTGACAAAATAATGCAAACATTTTCCTATTTACATGTTGTGATCTGTATAGTCACAGCGTGTACAAATACCAAGGCTATATGAGACAGAGAGCATTTTTAATCGTATAAATACTGGGAACTATATTCTCACTAGCGTAGGAGCACAGCTAACGTTACTTGGGCGGAGTGATTAGCGCAGCACACGAGACGCGCAATGGTGAGGAGAAGAGAGTTCGCTCAGAGTTGGAGTAATAGAGTCAGCAATTACTAGATAGTAGATTTATAGTGTACAATCATGGATGATCGCTGTATTGTAAAGAACTGCGACAATAAACAGGGGAGACCAGGTATTACTATGATGTTTCATAGAATTCAAACCACAAACGCTGACCTGATAAATCGATGGCTACTTGCTCTGGAAATAGATCCAAACACACCTGTAAACACCATCACGAAGTATTTCGTTTGCTCTGAACATTTTACTGTAGACGACTATTTTGAAAAAATGCAAGTTGCCACACGGACCATGAAACGTGTGCTAAAGGATACAGCCATCCCATCGGTAATAAAGACAGGACAAATTGGATCACCTGTTGCTGCGGTAAGTGTTCCGTTATGTTTTGAGATGACTAACATTAGCCATACTGTAACAGTGCCATGCTAATGTAATATAACCTTAGGAGTGACACTATTACGTGAATAGGGGGTCCGTGTATCCCCTTTATTGTTATTATTGTGACACACTGTATGCAATGGCTATACTACAATTTCATTGAACTATGAATGATCATTATAACAAAATCACTTACTTGGTGGATAGCTGACCATTAGGTTCACTCGGCATGGGGCGTTTCTTCCAGTTGATCTTGTCACAATGGGGAAAAAAGACAACTGCCGGGTGTATTAGGGCAGAGAAATCTTCCGTGGTAGTGACGCAAATATTTTGATTGTTATCAAGCCTTGACATTGATGGCTATACCCGGTCTCATTCATTACAACAAAGGCACTCGGTTTTTGTCGGCATAGGTTGGCATGTTCCACATTTACACCACCAGTCCGTGTTCGTTCTGATTCTCCCTTCGTCTTACAGCTTCCAAAGTTTGTAACTCCTCGTCTGTGTATTCTGGCTCAAAACTATATGGTTCTGGATCTTGGTTTGATACACAGTAAAATTCCTCTGAGTCTGCCAATTCTTCAAAGTAAGCCATGATCACGAGTCACGTCTAGCTAGTTAGTCACGTTTGTTTTGTTTACGGTCTCGTGTGCTGCGCTAATCACTCCGCCCAAGTAGCCACTCCGCCCAAGTTACGTTAGCTGTGCTCCTACGCCTAGTGAGAATATAGTTCCCAGTATTTATACGATTAAAAATACTCTCTGTCTCATAAAGCCTTGTTATTTGTACACGCTGTGACTATACAGATCACAACATGTAAATAGGAAAATGTTTGCATTATTTTGTCACTTATTGGGATTACTCTGCTACCAGTATCCATTTACATCCAGTCTTTGTGATAAGCTAGGCTAGCGGTGGGTGCGTCAAATAACACTTACAGAACGCACAGAAATAAAAAAGGTATGTATGGACTTATCTAACTCTGGGGGATACTGTGAATAAGCTAAAGTCCCAAAAAGTCGGAGTGTTCCTTTAAGAAGTTGTTTGCTAGTAACTTGTGTAGATAAGACTCAGCGCTCAACGTCAAGGAGAGGGTGTTTTGTTAACTCTCCGAATGAATACACAGAAAAGACTCTTGGATTTCATTTTGAAAGAACATTTGCTGTTATATCTTTTTTTTTTTTTTAGAAGTGCAGATGGTGCAGATTGTTGGTTATGTACATGTTAAGGGAAACACAATGCAGTCATGCACTTCAATTATGCTAATATCCAAACTGATTGAATTTTTCCCTGAATACCCTCTACAGGGGGAATGACACACATAGAAGTGTAATGGTCCTTGAAAGAGCCAAATGAAACAAAGAAATTCTTCCAGATCTTTGAATGGGCCACTTGCTGTAGACAGAGTTTTGTCAGCAGCTTTCTCTGGCCTAGGCTTTCGCTACCTATTTTTTTTTTTTTTTTTGGTGCACACGCAGAACATGGGTGACAATCTACAGCAATTGCATAATGTTTTTTTTTTTGTGATCTAAAACAGTTACAGATAAGTTGAAGCGATACTTCAAGCAGAACACAAAATGATGTGTTGCATTTAGAGGCTGTGGATTTTGATTCCTTTGACAGTTTATCTGTAATGCTGCATAAACTAACCAATGCTTTATTAAAAGCAATGAAAGTATTGTTGTGTTTTAAAAAAAACTCAATCTTTCATTCATTAATTTCTTTTAAAGCTCTCTTCGTTTGAAAACATGCCTGAGCTCTGCAATGAACAATTAATCATCCATGTGATCCAATATCAGATTGATCCACAAACATCTGGCCAGTCATCTTCTACCAAAATTGCAATTCTTTAAAACTCATTTGACCATCAGTTTAAAATCAATATGTGACCAGTTTCATATCAAGATGTACCTGAAGACTGAACTTATTAAGTGAAGAAAAGGCAAGCGATAGAAATTTCCAGATGTTTGCAGAAGTGTGAGCTTAAATGGATGATTCTTTTAAAGTAAAATTTTGTTTGTCAGTATAAGACTAAAGTTCTTTTCTACAATGCGCTGGGTATAAGACCTGTCTTTTGGGGTGTTCATCTTGAATTGTGGTGCTGGAGTACGGTGTAATATAATGCAGTGCTAGATTGTAATTGTATCAGATAACCTATCAGGACAGCACTTGCCACATTAATCTTTTTTTTTTTTTACTGTAAAGAAGAGTCATGCTAGGTTAAGAATTTCAAAAGTGTGACATTCGAGAATTAGTTTTTCCATTTGCATTTAAAATATTTGCTTAAAAGATGCAGGTCATCAAATCAATTTTAATATTACACAAAGTTAATGCAAGTAAATAGAAATTGCACTTCTTAAATGATGATTTAATTTATTAAGGGGAAAAAAGCTGTCAAAGATGGTTGGCCCCATGTCAAAAATTAATCGCCCCTTCTTGTTAAAGTATGAAAGAACTGTGATTAAACACATTATTTTAGAAGCAGAGTTAAATTTCACTAGCTACACACAGGCCTGATTACTGTCAGATCTGTTCAATCAAGAGATTATTTAAACAGAACCTGTCTGACAAAGTAAAGCATGTTTAAAGACCAACACATCATGCTTCAATCTAAAGAAATTTAAGAACAGATGAGAAGCAAAAAAGTTGACGTATCTATCAGAATGTAAGGGGTTATAAAGCCATTTCTAAGGCTTTGGGACTCTAGTGAACCACGGTCAGAGCCATTATCCGCAATGGAGAAAACATGGAACAGTGGTGAACCTTCACAGGAGTGGCCGGCCTCCCATAATTACTTCAAGAGCACAATGATGACTCATCCAGGAGGTCATAAAAGAACCCAGAACAACATCTAAAGAACTGCAGGCCTTACTTGCCTCAATTAAGGTCAGTGTTCATTAGGGCTGTCAACGAATATTCTAAATTCGAATATGTATTCGAATAGTTAAAAAAAAAACAAATTTCGAAGGTGAAAATTAATATTCGAATAAATAAAAAAATGTTACGTCAACTTTTTTGCTTCTCATCTGTTCTTAAATTTCTTTAGATTGAAGCATGATGTGTTGGTCTTTAAACATGCTTTACTTTGTCAGACAGGTTCTATTTAAATAATCTCTTGATTGAACAGCTCTGACAGTAATCAGGCCTGTGTGTAGCTAGTGAAATTTAACTCTGCTTCTAAAATAATGTGTTTAATCACAGTTCTATAAAAGTAGTTATGTCTCTTTGTATTATTTTTGCCTGTTATTGACGTAATGCGCGTCATTGACAACATGATGACACCAGATGTTCGAATAGTTCGAATATTCGTGTATTTTTTAAGAGGGAATATTCGAACGTCAATTTTGAGCAATTATGACAGCCCTAGTGTTCTTGATTTAACAATAAGAAAGATACTGGGCGAAAATGGCATCCATGGGAGAGTTCCAAGGCAAAAGCCATTGCTGACCAAAATTAACACAAAAGTTCATCTCACATTTGCCCAAAAAATATTTTGATTATCCCCAAGATTTTGACCAAATATTCTGTGGACTGATAAGACAAAAGCAGAACTTTTTGGAAGGGGTGTGTACCATAACATCTGGCGTAAAACCAACAAAGAATTTAATCAAACATCATACCTACAGTCAAACATGTGGAAGTGTGGAGGTCCGAGGCTGCTTTGCAGCTTTAGGACCTGGATGACTTGTCATAACCGAAAACCTGAAGGAGAATGTCTGGCTGTCAGTTTGTGACCTCAAGCTCAAGCACACTTGGGTTATGTGGCAGGACAATGATCATAAACACACCAGCAAGTCCACTTCTGATTAGATCAAGAAAAGCAAAATTAAGGTTTTGGAGTGGTCAAGTCAAAGTTCGAACTTAAATCCATCTGAGATGCTGTAGCATAACCTTAAATAGTCCATCCATGCTCGAAAACCCTCCAATGTGGCTGAATTAAAATAATTCTCCAAAGAAGAGTGTGCCTCCACAGCGATGTGAAAGACTCATTGACTCAGCTGTTAGATTTAGGGGGCAATTACTTTTTCATGTAGGGCCAGGCAGGTTTGGGCAGCTTTTTTCCCTTAATAAATGAAATCATTATTTCAAAACTGCATTTTGTATTTACTCGGGTTATATTTGTGTAATATAAAAAATTGTTTGATGATCTGAATCATTGTGAAAAATATGCAAAAAAAAAAAAGTATTTGTTCCAGAATGTCTCCAAATAAGTGTGTTTTTGGATGTGAGGGAAAGTTTACCATGTTCAGCTTCCTGAAGAACCCAGCGTTAAATAAACAGTGCATGCAGTTTGTTTTTCCGGGGATAGCAGCAAGTGTGTTTGTGTGTTCTCGTCATTTCATCTCTTATCAGGTGTTCTCTAACCTCATCAGGCATTATAGGAGAAAACTCAGAGCTGTTAAACTGGCAAATGGAGGTTTCAAAAAGCATTGAATAAAAGGGTGCCAATGTGTATTTGAGAAAAAAAAAAAAAACATTTGTTTCATAATGATATTTCCCCCCATTTTAAATTCGTATCCAATGACGGTTAGATTGTTGTGATTTTTTTTAAAATAAAAGATCAGAAGGATTAACAATGCAGATAAATTTTCACAGCCTTCTTTGATCATATTTACCAAATGTGTCGATATTTTTGGCCATGACTGTATGTGTGTGTGTGTATAAATGAGATACAATGATATTTTTAGTAATACTGTTGCAGGTTTTGTATCTGTGCAAGTATGTAATTCCTAAAGGAATATGATGGGCTGATCACAGTGCAGTTTGTCTTTCTGTCAGGTTCAGTGTCCGTCCAAACATCCTTTAAAAAAAGAGATTCTGATTCATGACAAATCCAAGGACAGAAGTGAACACAGTGGCCATCAGAGATCTCTGTAGTAAGATATTTCCAATCTTCATCATCAGACTGGAACACATGCATCATGTCTTTGTCCTTGAAGTAGTTTCATCGTTGCCATACTAGAAGAAAAATGTGGTTACACGCGTCATGTCTCATGAGAAACATGCTAGAAGCACCAGGTCATATCTGTGTGTGTGGATATTTTTTCAGCCAACTGCTTATCCATGAATAGATATTACTTGTGGTTCTCCTCCACATCTGTTTTTTTTTTTTTTTCTGGTGGCAGAAGAACATGTCTGGAAGAGTGACAGAATCATTGTTTAAAGAACGCAGGCTACTGCACTTCAATTACTGTTTTTATTTCAAGGTTCAGTAAGAGATGTTAGCAGCATACAAACCAGGAAAACGAGTTAAAAAATGAGCAGATAAAAGAAATGCTGCCTTATAATACACCTACGTATGAGGCATCAAACATTCACATGCAAATAAAATACAGAAGCAGGTAAAAAAATAAGGTACTAGGTTATGGTTGAAGGCAGCATCAGTAAAGCATCTTTATTGTTTAATATTTTATGCCTCCAGTGTCTTCATTATACTGACAGCTCTAATGTAATGCATGTTTGTTTGTATTAAAAAAACAAAACCATTAGCAGCCAATGTTTTAATCCCTTGTGAAAAAGTGTTTTTAATTGTGCTGAATACACACTTTTAGTGCACTTAAAAAATAAATAAATAAATAAATAAATAAATTTTGTTTAATACATTTATATACACTTTTAAAAAGTGCACTTTGTAATACTGTAATAATAATAATAATTGTTTTCATGATCTTTTGCCATGCTTGATGTGTTGACTAACATACTTAAGCACATGTGAAATATTTGATTATTATTTTAATGTTGTGTTATTTGATATTACATTTAAGGTCATATCTTTTAAATGCATTAAAATAAATCCCCATCATTGCATACATATGTAAATGCACGTTGTAAGTTTCAGCAGTAATGACATTGAGTATATTTTAGTTTAGCATAAATGCTTGTCAGTATTCAGCAGTAACTTTAACCATTTTCCAAATACAGTAGAAGGAGTTATAAAATTACATATAAAGATGCTCTAAAGTCCTACTTAAGTTGGTACAAAATCTCACTCTAATATTCAGCTTATTGACTTTAGTATACATTGAACTACAATAACGTTAAATCCAAATGCAGTTAAAATGCAGTTAAGTGTCTGGAAACATTGTATTAATTTCAAACTTAAGCACATTGTTTAAACGTTGTTTATTTCAACATTGTTTATTTCAGCAATAAGTAATTGTTTTAAAAGTATAATAAAGTTTCCTTCCTCTGCACAAGGTTTATGATGCACAACTGTCTAGTGGACTGAAGAAAGAAAAAAATAAAAGAAAATAAAAATAAAACAGTCCAATCAATTAGATATGCAGCAGGCATTTTAGCATTCAAACTATTACTTAAACACAAACGTTCATCAGATTTCCTTTGGACTGCTGTGCATTATTTGTTATTACAACAGGATTTTACTTAAGTGCGTCACTCCTCAGCTCAACCTCTGAGAAACAGATAATTGATTTGTGTTCTGTTTCAGGGTTGTGGATCTATTCAACGTCACTGCATGCTAACCTTGCAGCCCACGCTGCCCATCTGTCGAAAGAGAACATGGCGTGGCTGCTGCAACCTCTCATTTTAATTATTCAGACTTGTAAGCAACTTTGTGCTCCCTGGGAAGGTGTGAGCTGGAGAAAAATGGCTTAACGTCATCTGAGGTTAGGTGTGCAAATGGCAAAAAAAAAAAAAAATTAGTTCAAGAGAAAGGTTTTTTTAAGCAGTTAGTTGGGAAGAATAGTCTACTGCAAAATATGCTCGTAAAGAATAACAATTATGCTGAAGTTATAAAGAAAAATACAACAAATGCTAGTGGGTTAACATTTTAATGAACAATTACTTAAGGATATTCCTGTCTGAAATATTTATCCTTCCATTATTTTGATGCACCGTTCATTATTTGCTTAGTCAGCTGTCTTCTGATATTAACACCATAAAGTTTTTTCCTAAACCCAAAGTATAGAGTATAAATGGCCTTTGTTGATGAAAACATTTTTACAAAATGTCACCATGCTGCTTTCGAAAATTCCTCATTTTGGTAGCATCTAACACAGCACTGAATGCATGATTTATTGATAAGCCAGATCCAGAATGCACTGTCAAGCTCAGTAATTCAGTCAGTTATTTATTTATTTATTTGTTAATTTATTTTTGAAAGCAATTACTGTTCTGTACTACAATAAGAAAATGTTTCTGACATTGCAAACACACTTTCCACATGAAATTATAAAGAAAAGAAAATAAAGTAGCCTAACTCGTTCACAGAAATTCATGGTGCTTCAAAAATGTTGTGCAGTTTGTATGCAAAAATAAATAAATAAATAAATAAATAAATGGACTGACGTAATTTTGTGGAAGAACAGGCTGTGATATACTGTAGAGGAGTTTAGCAAGCTGTAGGGTAGCTGAGTAACATATTGCCTTGACCCGTCCTGTAAATCAGATGTGAGTGAAGGAACTCTACTGGGTTTTGGCCCTGCTTCTAATCTATTAGAAACGTCTGTTGAATGAAAACAGGACGAGTGGTTGCTCATGGGACTCTTCCATATGACACATCTGTGCCAAAGATTATCCATATCCGACCATATGGTCCAGAACAGAGAGCCGGATCTGCTACTGTATGAGAGCACCTGAAGGGCAGCAGAAGCTCTCTGTGTCTCAACATTAAACCTGCAACACCGATCAGTAGGCTAAATGTCATATAGTGTGTGCAACAAATAACATTAACAATTTATATGCCTATACATAACCAGTCAGAAGTTTGGAATAATTAAATTAAATGGAATAATTGTTTTTGAAAGAAGTCTCTTCTGCTCACCAAGGCTGCATTTTCTTTTCTATGAAATATACGGCAAAAAAACTAACAAAACAAAACAAACATAGTATATATTAATCCACAGTAATTTCACACTTGTCTAGTACAAATATGTAGCTTATTTTCTATATATGCAGTGTATATGATTTTCTTTATTCAGCCACAAAAATGGAAGTGAAATGTGTCAGCATGCCCCGTAGGTGGGGTACACTGTATCATCTGAAGGGCACATTGTAAAATGCCCATATGACAGCTTAAAAGGTTATCTTATGAAAAATATAGGCCTACACGATTAACTAAAATATTTTGTCAATTAAACCAAATTTACTTTTTGAAATAGCATAATGGAATTTTTTTAAGGATTAAAAATAATTAGATTTTGGAGGTTGACAGTGAACAATTTGCAATCATGCTTGGGATGGCCCACATGAACAAGCCAAAATGCTTTACATTTCTTGAAATTATAATTCTATACATTAAACATTGACTGTCAGTCTCTTGTGGTTTCTCATTAAAACTCATTAAAGTCAATAGTGTAAATTACAACACTAATGTCATAGCATAGCATAGTTTAATTATAGTGGGCCACATTGTAACACAGTGTTACAAAGTTCCCCATCTGCAATTTAAAAGTGTTTGTGTCTTCTGCTAGTTAATGAAGCATTAATAATCTAAACTGATAAATAATGGATTGGAGATTAAAATAAAAGCAGATTGTTCTCATTTTAAATGAATACTAAAAACTGAGATAAAAAAAAAAAAAAAAACTTAAGCCAAAAATGTTATGGTGCTATGTTATGTATATGTATATCTTTCTTTCTCCCCTATATAGTGTTGATATCGCAGCTAGTAAATACCGTCAATTTGGTTATGCTAGCATGTATGGAAATAATTAAACCAAGTGTGTTACAACTTACCCTCGTGTTAGTTTGTGCCCCACGCTCCCCTTTATTTGGTTTTAATGCACTTCTGCAAAGAATCTTGCTCCTAGATAACCTGTGCTTCTTTTCAAATCACCTAATGCATATGTTTAGGATCATATAATCATATACACGGAATGTTATTGTGATCTTAGTCTCTATAGGTTTAACATTTCTCAAGGGCCGTTTAGTCCATCTGGGTTTGCAATCATCTCAGACGATTTGGATCAAACTCATAATTTTTGTACCAGCAGCTTAGATTCTTAAGCATTAGAAGCACTACCTCTGCTGCACTGATTGACGCTAAACTGCTACATTATGTGTAGATCATGTAACATGACAGAGCCTGAAGGATCTACAGATAGTTCAGCATCAAACAGCATCATTGATTATTACATGGTGTCACGTCCGGATAATATGGAAGTTCTAAGTGGCCATGCGTTATTATTTTTTCCTTCTTGTTTTCTCGTTATAATGACTTAATTTTCTCGAGATCTCGACATAACGAGTTGTTTTCTCGTTATAACGACTTAATTTTCTCGTTATTTCGACAAAACAAAAGTTGTTTTCTCGCTATAACAACTTAATTTTCTCGTTATTTCGACAAAACAAAAGTTGTTTTCTCGCTATAACAACTTAATTTTCTCGTTATCTTGACATAACCACAGTTTTTTTCTCGTTATAATGACTTAATTTTCTCGTTATCTCGACATATTGAAAGGTGTTTTTTTTTTTTTTTTTTACAATGATTGTTTGATCTACTGTTGCTACAGTAACTAACTCAACTTTGACACGCATCAGATGGCCAACCGGGCGCTCTTACTGTAGCCGTTATTTCAGCAAATTTTTCTTCACCTAGTAATAACGTCTACAATACATAAATAAAGTCTGATCAATCACTGTTCATATTTCCAGAGACAGTACACTACTTTTTGTTTTTGTAATTAACATTATTAAATGGTCAACACCGCAAACACAGGTGGAGCACCTTCAGAAGGATGCAGATAATTTGTAATTTTTAGTAGTCATATGCTGTGACAGATTTCATGTGCGTTACAAGCTTCTGTTTGAAAAGAGCGTTCATGTGTAGTGTATTTGTGTGTGTGTGTGTGTGTGTGTGTGTGTGCAGAAAACAAAAGATTACAAGCTCGGTTTGAAAAGAGCGTTCATGTGTAGTGTATTTGTGTTTGTGTGTGTGTGTGTGTGTGTGTGTGTATGTGTGTGTGTGTGTGATTGTGTGTGTGTGTGTGTGTGTGTGTGTGCAGAAAACAAAAGATTACAACACTATAGAACATCACTGAATTAAATTAACCTATACACTTATACACTACAAGTAAATCACATTTCTTATCAACACGATTAACATTAAAGATTAATCATAAGGAAAAGAGCCACATTACCTTTCATCAAGTGTCAGAGGTTGGCATCCAGCGTGGAGGATCCACCACTGGTGTCAGCACGCATAGCTGGTATCCCCAAACCAAATCACTCTAGTCCTCCTGCTCATGAACCCATTCCCCTGTCTGCAGCACTTCCCATATGGGGGGTTGCTTTATGGTGTATCTGGACCGTGTTACCCTCCATTGATGTGCTAGAGGTGGCAGCACTGGCTACAACATCTCCAGAGGTGGCGGCTAATGCTATGGTACCTCCTGAGGTAG
Source organism: Carassius carassius (assembly GCF_963082965.1). NCBI lineage: Eukaryota > Metazoa > Chordata > Actinopteri > Cypriniformes > Cyprinidae > Carassius > Carassius carassius. The sequence goes on from NC_081759.1 coordinate 7,224,304, forward strand.
CGGTTTCTGCTGCTGTGCTCCCAGAGGCCATGGTGTCCGCTGCAGTCTCTTTAGAGGTGGCAGCACAGGCTGCAGAACCTCCCAAGATGGTGGCACTGGCATCAGTTCCTTGCACGGTGGTGGCGCCCAGTGATGATCTCCATGAACTGTCTGTTCCAGCCAAGGAGGCTATGAATAAACTTTTGTCACGACTTATGAACTCTTGTCCTGTTCTGTTCCAGCCAAGGAGGCCATTAATAAAATTTCATCTGCGCTATGTCATGAATCTGGTCTAGCAACTACCGTTTACTCTCACTACATGGACTCTTGCACCACAGCCACTGTTGCACTTCACCCCGGACTACAGTTCCCATTATCCATTGCGCTGATTCAGAGGTGGGTAGTAACGAGTTACATTTACTTCGTTACATTTACTTGAGTAATGTTTTGGGGTAACTAATACTTTTCGGAGTATATTTAAAGATGAGTACTTTATACTCTTACTTGAGTAAATTTTTGGGGAAAAATCTGTACTTTTACTTCGTTACTGTGGGCGACGCTCCTCTCGTTACTTTATCTTAATGCATAAATGTTATAAATGCTTCAGTTTATTCCAAACGTGCCGTCTACTTTTCTCTGGGCAATGAGCGATGCCCATTCGCGAATGATTCATTCTTTTGAGTCAATTCTGTTCAAAGGCTTGATCAAACCAATTGGCAAACGAGTGAATTGGTTCATGAATCAGTTTGAATGAGTCGTTCAGTTCCCTGCCGCGCTGAGTGTCCGAAGTGGTTCACTCGGAGTTGTAATGTTTAAGAACAGAAAGAGCATTGAAAACGTGGCTGGAACTGCACTGAATTGAAATCTGCAAAGGCTATTATTTGCTAGCGATTGAGATCCTTATTAGATGAACACCGCGTGTGCTGTCTACTGTTTAACAGGTAATAACTTGGGCTACATTCGATTACAGTACACGATACCACTGTGTCATTAGTTTGCTGTACGTGTGTGGCTTATAACAGAGGGGAGTCAAGTTGAATGCAGCTTCCAAAAGACAAAAAATAGCCGATTAAGATTTTATTAATTTTAATACAATCACACCGGCGTGAGTACGTTCAGCAAGTCATATCATCAGCAGCTAAATTCAGATCTGTGATCGCTTGCTGGCGCTTAGCCAGAGATAGATGCGTTTATACAGCGCTGTGCATTATAACCAATCACACATGATTCTTTTGAGCTTATTAAAGCATTGGTCAATCAGAGGCGTTCAGATGAGTCATCGCTAAAATGCCGGTGCTTCCTTCCTTCACTCGCTCACTGACTGAATACCTCTTTCTGGCGAATTCTCTCGTCAGAAACAACAAAGTGCAGATGTGTGTATGAATCTTTAATTAAGATATTGATTTCACAGTGTTAACAGTTTCAGTGATTTTAATGGGAGTTTCTGAGAGAGATCGAAATCTAGACTGTCAGTGAAAATTATCTTTAATAATGTAAATGTTATTTTCTCTCTTTCTGAACAATGAAAGATTAGTAGCAATATTTATATCACATTAACTTTCAATGTTAAATTCACATTTAATATAAAGTCAGTCATATTAAAAATATGTTATGGCATGACACCTATATCTGTTACTTAAGTAAACAGACAGGGTTTTATAATAAATTACATAAATTGTAGTAAAGGCTGATGAAATATATACATTTATACACGCACACATACATTACATACATTTTATATATATATTTAAATAAAAATAGGCTCAGTATATATGACCCAAAGTAATTAGTAACTAACTACTTGAGTAGATTTTTTATCCGATACTCTTTTACTCTTACTCAAGTAACTATTCAAGACTAGTACTTTTACTTTTACTTGAGTAAATATTTCTAGAAGTACTTTTACTTTTACTTGAGTACAGTTTTTGGGTACTCTACCCACCTCTGCGCTGATTACACGCACACAGCTGAATGCACTGACTACACACACATAGCTGAAACCAATCACACATTCACTATATAACACTCACTCAGATCACCTTCAAACTGCGGAGTATAGTTTAGCCAATGTTGTCTCGTTTCCTGCCTTGTCTTGCCTTCGTGTTTTGTTTTGGATCGTTTACCTGGTTTTGATTCTTGCTTTCATATTTTTGGGATTTACCCTTTGGATTACCCTGTCTGGATATTGTTCGCTCATCGAAGACACACGCTAGGATTATTCTTGTGTCTTGCCCTCTATAAACCTGTTTGGCATTGTTTGACCCATGCCTGTTATGACCACGTCTCTTACCAATAAAAGCCTGCACATGGATCCACATGTCTCACGTTTCATCAAGCCGGTTACAGTTTTAGCCCATCCTACTTTAGATAAACAGAACATCCCGGATTATTAACTAACAATCATGTACCTCAAAGAAGCACAAATAAAGATATAGGTGCAAACAGAATACAGAGACGTCAACCTTGGTTTTGATAAGCAGCGATTTTATGACACAGAACGCGTTGGTGAAACTCATGCATCTAGCAAGAACTTAATACACAAACTAATCATATTGATTCAAGCATTTAACATTTATGAATTAAGTAAATGTCAGCATGAACAATACTGCACATATTATAGTGATCACGAGGAAGGTCCTATTCTATCCCAAATGCATAGAGTAAAGTGGATATACAGTATACAACACCCCATCATTTATATTCAGGTCTATAGTGCCAACTGTTGGCACAGTTTTGTAACTTCTTAAAGAACTTTTGTTATGTCGAGAGATCACAAGAAAATTAAGTTGTTATAATGAGAAAACAACTTAGGTTATGTCCAGATCACGAGAAAATTAAGTCGTTATAACAAGAAAAGAACTCTCGTTATGTCGGCATCATGAGAAAATTAAGTCGTTATAACGGAAAAACAACTCGTTATGTCGAGATCACGAGGAAATTAAGTCTTTATAACCAGAAAACAAGAAGGAAAAAAATAATAATGCATGGCCGCTTAGAACTTCTGTAGGATAATGCATTTCTCATAAAAAAATAAATAAAAATAAAAATAAATTCTGCAAGTCACATGATGGCATCTGCCTGCGAGTCAGGAACATCAGGAGCCCCATTTGTCATTCTAATTGTATTCCTTCGCTCAGCACTTCGATTTATTGCAACTGGTAGAAAAACAATTCAGTGCTGCTGCGAGGGCACACCTTTCGAAGGATTATGAATCACGTGTCGCTGTGTTTTAACTTATAGCGCCTTCTGATTGAGCTTATGGCATGAGGTATGAAACAGTAATTAAATATGCAACAGCATAGGACTTTGGAGGTTTTTGCAAGACAAATTGTGCTTTTTTAGACTCATTAAGCAAGTCATGCATGTATCATTTCATCTGCATAAAGAATAGAAAAATAATTGCTTCCTTGATATGTTGGGTTTTGGTAATGAATTATTAAAGATCACAAATATCCAGTTCCGCTTTGGTTTCATGTGTTGTCACCACAGTCAATGCCTCAGTTAATATTTCTGTCTTGAAAAGAGCTCAAAAGGAAATGTCGGCTGCTTTGAGGAATATAATTTTCAAAAAAATATTTGAGAAATTACTTTGAAACTGGGAGCGAATTCATCTCCCAGGACTTGTATCTCATTCTGAATATAGATGAATGCATCAAGTCAATGAAAAAACCGAATGCGAGACATCTTGACTGCATGCAGACATAGTAATATGTGCCAGGGTGCTTGTATAATTAAAAAAATAAATAAATAAATATATATATATTATTATTTTTATTTTTTATTATTATTATTTTTTTATTATTATTATTATTATTATTATTATTTATTGATACCAAGCAATAGTTTTTTTCTTTGTTTTGCAAGGGTAGCCTTAATTGTTGTCAATCTGTCTAGGTTATAATAATTCATTCTGACGGGGTTTAAGAGCAGATATTAGATTGAGAGGGACTTTCTGCTGCAGTGTTATAGGACAATGGATTGGGCTTGGCCCAGAGGAGCATTAATCCACTCGCTCGCGCTTTAGATAAGGTACTGCCAAGAGTCCTGCACACTTCCTCTGAAGTCTTACAAAGTCAACTGTTTTTGCAGATGCAGGTGCACAAAGTACAACCAGCACAAACTCACAAATGCAAGGTGTTGGATTTTTTAGGCATATAGCAGTATTATTTATAATAGCAAATTGGATTGTACATGCATACAGTCTAGTGCATGCATGTACAGTATATTTATAATAAATGTGCATGGCATTTTTCTAAATACATACAGTATGTGGATGAGCATATGTACGTGAATAAACTGCTCAAGAACATGCTTAGATCATATTTTACCCCAAAACTCAAAATAAATTATATTTTTGCATCTTGCTAACTAGGCCTGTTGTAGTAATTTAATTTAATTTAATTTAATTTAATTTAATTTAATTTAATTTAATTTAATTTAATTTAATTTAATTTAATTTAATAAAAATTCCATTTCATTTAATTTGTGACCTTATCTGAATAATGAAACAAATGTATATTTATAATGCATTTTTAAAAAGCATTTGTACTCAATTAAAAATAATGCAAATCTATTGGGAATCAGTGATCATGAAAACACATACAAAGCACAGCAATATTAGTTATAATAACAAATGAAATTGCACATGCATACAGTCCAGTGCATGCATTCATATTTATAAATTTACATCTATTTCTTGTTTATATGTGAATAAATCTCACAAAACCACTCAAGAACATACTCAGGTCATATTTTACTCCAAAAATCAAAAGGAAGAAATCATATTTTGCATAGTGAAAATAAAGCCTATTTTAGCGCTATCATTTTATTTTATTTTATTTTATTTTAAACACTGTGGTATTGTATTGATAATAATTGAATGCATTTAAACTGAATAAAATGCTAATCTTAAGAGATTCCTCGCTGACAGTCACAAGAACACATAAAGTTCAAAAAGAAAATGTCCAGACACTTTATAATAATGAGTTTGTGAGAAAATGTGGTTAGTTGTTAAATTGCTAAAACTGGCTTAATTGTCTTTATGGATTCAGAGTATAAGGTGAAAGTTTTTATGATATTCACCCATGTTTGTTGACGTGTATTTGCATGTGTCTGCTTTGGTGCAGGTGTATTTATACAGGGGAGTGTGTGTGTGTTTGTGTGTGTGTGTTAAAGAGAGAGACAGTCGCTGATATGTGCCTAATGACTGCAGAACAAGGAGAAGGGAATAGAGTTCTTTTATAAGAAAGCTGCTAATCAAAAAATCCTATTATTTGAAAAGAGACTTTGAAGGCGTAAGTTTTTGAGTGGGTACTGAGCTCAAGATATTAGCTGAACAAATCCATCCCATAATACGCTTAAATGAGGGTGTGGTGATTTTATTTTCAAGTGCTTATTAGAGTTGCAGCTCCTAAATTAGGCAGGGTTTTTTACAATATATAATTATTTTCTTGTGCTACATGTCACACTTTTTCCACATTTATGTGTAGTATTAAATCTAATAGTTATCCTTAAACTGTGTAAATTAATTTGAGGCACAAAGCTGTTGTTACTACTGAGATTAGTTGTAATAATTGATTGACTGCAAAATAACTCTTGGAACATAAAAGTGCCTGTTAAATAAACAATTTCATAATAAATACAAAAACCCTGCTACTCTCTGTAATATTATATATCTTTGCATATTTGGATGTTCCTCATGTATAGTCAGTATCTGATTTCAATCACTTCATCTAAGACACAGAGCAGGAAGAGACTCAGAGGCCTGCTGGGAAGGTGGAGGTTAAGTTCCAGTTGGACAGGATCAAGAACAGCCCAATCTGTTGTCTTGGCATTAATGTGGCTCAGCAGAAAGGAAGATGGATTTTAGAGGGTCGATGATAATCAGTGCAAGAACAGACTGACAGCTATTAAGCTACTCTATCATATCCGATACACACATTTCTAAGGCCTAAATGATCAACGTGATACATTTTTGCTTTCACACAAAATCTACCCCATGTCTTCTGTCGTCTGATTGATAGTTTATAGTTTTTTTTTATGAAGTAAAGGTCTTTTAGTCTAATTGTACAAGCATCCGCTTTCAGTTTGTGCTTCACATCTCTTTTTGTTGTCTAATCTTCACAGATTTGTATTAAGTAAACGTAAGAATAACTTACTGGAATAAAGCAGCTTGTCTTTACTTTATTATCCAAACATCAGTTTTTAGAAAAATCAGTCTCAAATCTAATCATTAGGCTTTAGAGGAATGTTTGTTTCAAGAAGCCTCGTTATTTATTTTTATTAATTAATTTATTTTTAAATATTTTTATTATCTTAAAATAGCTTGATACTTGACAGAGACCATAACAGAGTAAATGTATTATTATTTGTAAACTTTTATAATATTTAGATTTGCCATTCATTTTTAGATTTTCAGCAAAACTAAAGCATTAATAATTTAGCTTTAGTTGTTTTAAACAATAACGGTATTGGGGCTTAATAAAAAAAAAAAAAAAAGAAGAAAAAAAGAAAATAAAATTTTCCTAATTATTGAATTATTAATGTATTATTTTTATTTTTATTTATATATATATATATATATATATATATATATATATATATATACACACACTATTTTTACATTGTGAAATAAAACTGCATACAGTATTTAGGCTTGTTTCAAATGCCTTGTCTTGTTTCACTGGCAGATTTTTTTTTTTTTTTTTTAATGATTGATTGATTGATTGATTGAGTGATTCATTCATTCATTCATTCATTCAATCATTTGCTTACTGTGCACTTTAACTATGAACAATGCACCGTAAAATGCCATGAAAAAAAAAGAAAGAAAAAAACCCCAAAACCTACGGTTTGAACTTTCCAAAGATTAGCGAACAGAAATGAACAGAATATCCTGCAGAAATGCTTGGTGTCTCCTGAATGTAGGCTTTTGTGAGCATCTATTGTTCAATGTTGAGCACCTACATTTCCCCAGGCAGTAAAGGTTAGGGCACAGATCCACCTTGCTCCATTGCCCCAGACATCTTAAACCTATTTGAAACAAATGAGCTTCCCTCTGAAGCAAGGCCAAGGCCCAGGAATCAATCTAATTGAGAGAAGGGGGCTTACAAAAAGCACTTTCAAACATCACTTTAGAGCCAACATTAAGGGAAGCATTTCTTCCACTTCTGTCCTAAACTAATCCGGCCTCAAATCCCTAAGCTGTGTCAATGGACAGGATTGTGTGGGCTTCTGTCTGGAAGGTAACGAACAGGAGTGTCGGATTTAGCTGGGATTGAGGATCCAGAATCTCAAATTATGCTTGGGACTTTGGAGTCATTGAGAAAAAAACAAAAAGCATTTTTTTTTTTTTTTTTATGTGGCAGAACTTCAGTCCCTGTCCCTCAACAATAGCCCTAGTCTGCAAAACATAACTTTCTTATTTACTATTTTTCTCTTCCAGTGCAAGTAAAAAAAAAATAAAAAAAAATCTGAATATACAGAAAAACAAACAAATACATAAATAACGAGTTTAGTGAGTATTAGTGTTTATCATGTATCTAGTCAGAAAGAATCATGAGCAGAAACCTTTTTATTTTGGGTATGTCATTTCTGTCTCCATGCTGAAAATGCGGGGTGACTGGTAAGGGGTCTAGCTTAAAACAAGCACAAATATCTACCAGTGGTTTAATTTGCTTTCATTTGTGTCTGTATGTGTATGTCAAGTAACAACATAAAAAACTACATAAAATTAGACCTTTGGGGTAAGATGGGTCATTCATAATTGGCATGATGTTACTATTTTTCTTTTTTAAATTAATACTTGTTTAATACTTATTATAATTAAGGGCCAAGCACCGAAGGTGCGTAGGACCCTATTGTATTTGTTCCCGTTCTTATTATTATTATTCTTCCTTTTTCCGACTAGGAGTCTATGGCAGCCCATAGAACCGACTGCTGGAAAGTTGTTTTGGTTTTGACATTCTGATAGAGGACAGTGCCAACATTAAGTACACCAATTTTGGTGTGTCTAAGTCATTCCCTCTAGCGCCACCAACTGTCCAAAGTTTCACTTTTATTTTGCTAATAACTTTTGAACCGTAAGGCCAATCAACAAAATTATTTTTCCCTCTGATTCCTGAGCTCATGACGATTCGATTGCACCATATGACGTCATAAAAACATGGCCGGCATTTTGAATTTTTTGAAAAACCTACTTTTTCGAACTCGTCCTAGACGGTTTGTCCGATTTGCATGAAAATTGAACCAGATCATCTTCAGGCAGTGCTGACCAAAAGTTATGGAATTCAAGTTGATTCGTCAATTCATTTTCGATAAACGCTCAAACTAATTTTACATAGCGCTTGCAAAAACAGACGTAATGCTGTATCTCCACAACGGTTTATCGTATTCAGACCAAACTTGCTACATGTCATCCCAAACATGACCTGAGGCAAAATGCTGCGTTTCGGCGCAGCGCCACCTACTGGTGCGGAGATATGAAAAATGGCTAGTTTCGCTTATAACTTCCGAACAGTTTGTCCAGAAATCATTAAAATTGGTCTTGTTAGATTCAGGGCAACATGCCAAGTCGACTGATATCCAATTTTACCATATTGGCCATTTTGACTGTCGGCCATTTTGAATTTTGTGCTAAAATGCTATATTTTAAGAATGCATGAACAGATTGTTACGAAACTTGGTATGGGTCATCAGCATAATGTCCTGAAGGAGCGTGAGAAGTTTTGAAACAGCGCCACCTAGTGGTGATTTTTTTTAAACGCTTATAACTTTGGGTGTGGTCGACTTATTTTCACGAGACTCATCAATTTAGACTCCTGAAACCTTACCGAGTCCTACGATACCAAACATGCTACGTTTCGCCTTACGGTTTGTGTAGCGTTGTGATTTAGCGCTTAAAAACCATTTGGCTATATCTTCGAAACCGCTTGTCTGATCGAGACGAAACCACCATCAGAAGTTTGAAAACATAGGTTGATATCCATACGCCAATGCCCAAATGTGAAAATATTGATAGTAAGGAGTAGTAAAATTCAATCAGAGTCAGTCATTTTTTGTGATTTTTCATATAAATGTCTATAACTCTGCAGTGAATTGAGATATTTTCACCAAAATTGACACACATATGTATGGGCTCACTCTGAGGACACATTAAATAAATAGTGGGACTGAGCCTCTTGGTGGCGCTATAATAGAACAAAACATGACATTCCCATTGACTTCAATGCAGTTTTCTGAAATAGAATGTTATACTAAACAAATGCATTGGTGTAATATTACGAAACTCAGAATGTGCCAACAACACCATCCCCTGAAGGTACTCAAAATATTTCGAAAGTTATAACGAAATTTCCAAAAAGGCCAATAACTTTTGAATAAATCTGGCTATTGAAATGTCGCTGGTTTTAATAGATTCCTTGGGTCAAGCCCAGAAAATAGATACCAAGTTTTCCTTATTTGGCCAAACTTCCTGTCCGCCATCTTGAATTTCAGTCAAAACCTACTTTTTCGAACTCCTCATCAACCGTAGGTCCGATTTTCACCAAAATTGAATCATATCATCTTCAGACTGAGCCACCTAAAAGATATGGATTTTATGTCGATATACGAAACGGTTCTCATTTAGCGCATCAACAAATTTGCTGGAAGGATGCCAACATGCATTTGAGGCTGTATCTCAGCAAAGCTTTGACATTTTTGCACCATTGACATCATTGTCACCTCACACTGACCATTCCAAACTAATTTGGTAACAGCACCACCTATTGGTTACACGTGATAAGCCAATAAATCCTATTACTAGTTGTTGTGTTAATTATTTTCAAGCCATTTAGCCTAAAATAATCTTAAAACGGTTTTAATTACTCATTCCTGCCGTTCGTTTGAAGCTTGCTTCTGTAGTGCTTGGCCCCGTTATTGCTGCTTGCAGCTATATTTAACAATGTTATTATTCAAAATTTCCATGAATACAATTATATATTCACTTTCAGCAAAACCTGAATAATTAATTGAGTGAAATCATTAAATCCTAATTCATAATCTTGCTATTATGATATCTCTTTTTATCATAATGATATTATGATATATCTAGACAGAAACTAGATATCTACAAAGCACGGTTAGAGATCTCAATATGAATTTTCTCATCAAATATTTTCAATGTCTCATGACTGCCATCCACATGAATATTATAGCACACCTACTGTACGAAAGTGATTTTGTTTCTGTAAAAACAATATTTGAGATGAAGCTGCTAGTCGATCGCAAGCAATGAAAGAGCAACTCGTGAGCAATAACATTTTCCTCTGGGATATTTCAAAGTGACTAGCATGGCACATTCTGCACAATATTACAATCAGAGCAGAAAATTTCCCCTTCTAATTTTTAGCACAACTTTTAAATTTATTGATGTAATTTTAGCAGCCAAGTCAAATTAAGGTCTAATGTTTTATTAAAGACCATATCCATGAATTTGAATAACTTGTTGCTCTAGTGAAATTACCAATGCGATGAGCGTCAAAAATAATTTATGAAGTGATGGAGAATTTCCTATTTTGGGTTTTGCTGTACTGAAAATTCATAAAGAGCCAAAATGGCGTGGCAAAGAGCCAAGCCTGGATCTGATTACAGTCCAAAAGCTAACAAAGTGCTTAGAAATTATGTGTGAACGTAAGTCTGTGCTAATAACATGACAAGAATATGCCCTTTCTCCCCTAATATAATTTTTAACATGCTGCACAGACTCACTGGATTGTTCAGGTTGCTTGGAAGCACATCTAAGTGAATTTTAAAGGATTCTCTGTAAAGTCTCAGTGAATTTTTACTTACATTAATTCTATGAAAAATTAAAGATCAGTGAAAATCAGGATGTGTGGCTGAGAATATGATCAGTGCAGCATCAACTCAATTCAGCTCTAATGCTTTGAATCTAATATGTAAAAAAAAAAAAATCCCTTCTGTGCACACATATAAACATTGCTTAGTAAATAACAGAATAAAAAAAAGTCAGGTTTAACTACTAATCAAATTATCTTTGATAGCAAATTAATGTATTAGTGGTCTGTTGTGGTCTTATGAAAGGTTCACATGAGCCAGTAAAAAAAAAAAAAAAGCCAGAGCTAAAGAAACCGTCTTCAAAGCGGAGCTTCAAAGGCAGGCTGCCACTGTCATTTATTCTCATATTATCACAGATTAAGCAGATCAAACCTCATCATTTGCATTTATATATATATATATATATATATATATATATATATATATATATATATATATATATATATATATATATATATATATATATATATATATATATATATATATATATATATATATGTAGCATTAGCCTTCTTCCTGTGATAACATTGCAAGTAATTCTGTGTATTTATGCCAATGTACAGTCAACAGTAGTGTACAGAAAGCAGCTCAACTCGTCAGAGACTCTATATAAACATGAACAGGACATGAAACGCCTGAAAATTTAAGAGAATTTTTGTTGTTTTATAGTAAATGCTCATTTGAAGCAGGGTGAGAATTAGGGGGCCTGGGGGTTAGGCTGGGTCTGACCTACGCATAACATGGAGATTTACTTGTATGTATTGAGATGCATTTCTATAGCTCTGACTGATTTTAAAATGTAATTTTGTCAGCCCCTGAAATCATATTGACATTACCTGAGTGGTTGAAGTTACGCTATATGGCGCTCTTTTAGAGACATTTGTATCTACTGCTTGGACGAAGTAAGAAAAGCTTAGCAGCAGCGGCTCTGAGCGAAGCTCCCGGGAACTGTTTGGAGTGGTGGTGGTGTCCACCTAACTCCATTTGTGTAACAGTCACTCTCTCATGTTGGCTGAACATGTGTTTGACACCGGCCTCAGTGTGAGTGAGGGAGTCCTCTCTCCATCAGACACCTGTCCAGCTGTATTGGGTTACGGTGCTGGGGTAGTGTGCTCTGTCGTCGGTGATCAGGAGTCTCAGTGGTTCTCTCGGTGGCAGCTGTCCTCTCTTTGGCTGACAGCACAGCACGGCAAACGGTTTGTTAAGCACGGTTTGTTAAGCAAAGTCATTATGGAGGTTTCAGAAGCCCGCATGTCCGCTATGTTGGTCTTTGTAGACAACGGAGCCAGCATAAGCGTTTCTGAGGTAGGCAGTTTAGCTAGTAAAGTTCTTATGCTGTGTGTAATCACTTCAACCTTGAATGTGGGTGGGTGGGTTGGGAGTGACCACAGCCTGTTGTTTAGTGCGCCAGTTTTGGCAAGGGTGTCAGTTTGATCTTTTAAGTCCTTGTCTATACCTGGTAGCTTCCAGTTTCCTTTTACCTTCTTCCAGTACACAGTCACATTGTGTGTTTTTGTGATGTTATCACATTGCTGGAACAGGTGTTGGTGTTTGACTGGCTTGTTGTTTGCAGTTTTGAAACCATTCTGTCTGTTTACAGCACGGAAGATGGTACATGCAACTGAGTCTAGCATAGTTACAGTCTGTACAGGTTTTGTTCAAACAGATGTTGAATTCAGCTGGTGAGTCGGCGTAGTCGAACGGACACCTGTTGAAGGTGAACTGTCGGTTGCCAAATGTGAATGCCAGCTTGTGTTGGTTTTCCGGGTGCACCGGAATGGTCCAGAATCCAGAGGCCACATCAAGTGTAGGGAGGATTGTGGCTCCTCTGATTCGGGGCATTTCTTGTTCCAGCTGGGTCTTGTGCCATCGTGACAGCGGCACCTGTTGATTCAGTTTCCTGTAGTCAATGGTGGATCGCCCCTCGAAGTTAGTTTTGAGGGCGGGCCAGATGAGGGCTGAGTAGGTGCTGTTGCATGGATGGATGACACCTTTCTCCAGCATAGATTCGATGATCTCCTGCACTGGTTCGTGTGAGGCGATGGGAATCTTGTCCTGTTTGACAGAAGTGGGAGGAGCATCAAGGTGCGTAGGTATGCGCACCGTGTGTAGGTTGGTAAGACCTAAAAAGTCTTTGGCACAGGATTCTTTGAGCTTATAAAGAACTTGTCTGATTCTTTGGCGATCTGTATCGCTCTGAAGTGCATGAGTGTCTTGTAGAATTTGCTGCACTTGAGATTGAAAACCTGTGTAAGGCTCCTCCGTCGGTGTGTCATCAGTCAGTTTGGTATTGAGAGGTGTAGCAGCTTCATCAGTCTCACTGACGTTCTGGTGGGAGACTGTGTATACTGCGAGGTGTAGGTCATCTGTCATATCCATTCTGCACACCTGGTCTTTGCTCACCGACATGACAGATGTGATGGCGACGAATTTGAAGGGTGCATTGAACAATGTGTTGTTTGTACTACCTTCGGGTATCAGTGCAGGTGGAATGGATCCAATGACAGGTAGTACAAGTTCAAAGTCATTAAAGTCATGGCTCACTAGTCATCCCAGCCGGTAGGCCTTGGGAATGTTGATGTCAGTTGCCGTGCAGTTGTTGCACAGGAGTTGTTGCACAAACCTGACAGTCTGGCTCTGGCAACCTGTGTGGCTGGAGGAAAAGAGGTTCTCGAACTTGAGCAAAGTCTTTTAGCTGTTTGAAGTTCAGTAAAGGGTCAAAGTGGTCTAGCAGGTCTTTGCCGATGAGAAATGCATGAGTGTTCATTGGTGAGACATAAATAGGATGTATTAGACTCATCTGACCGATTGTCAGGTGAATGGAAGCAACCTGTTCAAACCGGATGTCATTCTGGCTGTACGACTGTACATTCAGTTCACAAGTTTGAGGTGTAAGAGTTCCATCTTGTCTCTTAGCTTCAAATTGGAGTCTTTTGAAAATGTGAGATGAGATCACCATAAGGTTTGATCCTGCGTCGATCAGGTCTTCCATGCTCACTCCTTTTCGGCCCACCCCCTTTTCGACAAGGCTGCCTAGGAATGTTGGCATCGGGGCAGGTGTAACGATCGATGGGTGGTTAGGACCGGTCTTGTGTAGCTCGTTGCGAAGGCAGGTAGTCAAAACAGCATTTTCTGTTACCTTGTGTTTGTGGTACCTGGTGCGAGGACCTGTGCTGTCTCGATCAGGGTGTGCAGCTGTCAGCTGTGGAGCTTGGGTGATGCTGTCACCTTGTGATGTGACAGTTAGCTCTGTGGTCTGTGGATGACGAGCAGTGTTGGCTCATACAGATGGCAGTTAGACAGGGTGTTGGTTTCAGTTCTTATGCTTAGACATAAGATGTCTGGTTCATCTTCCTTGTCTTCCTTGCGAGTTTTCTTGTAAAGAAGCTCTTTTAGCACCCTCAGGATCTCTGCTGTCTCAGACATGGCTGCCCTGTGTTTTTCTGATGTGGGCTCAGGATTGAGCTTACCAGTGTCATGTCGAGAGTGGTTCTACTGCTGGCTGTCGGGGCTTCGTGTCCTGGACGTTGGGGATCGGTTCTTTTGGGTCGCCAGTCCCAGAATCTTTCAGAGCGCTCGCTCTGGTGCTTTGGACGAGCACCACCATGATTGTGTTGCCCTCTGCTGGCTTGGAACGTTATTGACTCTCTGTAAAAAGGTCTGTGACTGTGGTGTTGTAGGGCGCCCTCTAGGGTTAACTCCAAGCAGTGCTCAGAGACAGAGATTGTGGGGTTTTTCACAGTCTTTTCATAAATAGTCTTTTGCTTGGTGCAAGCTTTGTGGGCTAAGTTCCGTTACTCTTGTGTAGTCATGTTACGCGGACACGTTGGGACTCTGAGATGAAAACTAGGTTTCGGAGGAACAGAGTTTTTAAGTCGACATACTGTTCCATACCTGGTTCGTTGCATGCTCCGAAGTAAGCTTTTCGTAGCTGACTATAGAAAGTCTGTGGGTTTTCAAGTCAGCCCTGTTTGAGGTCCATAGTGTTAAGGAGCCCATGGTCTGAGTCTGGATCAGAGAATTCAAGAATCAAAGTTTTTAGCAGTTGCTGGTAGTCCACTTTGAGGGTCTCTGGTTGACAATCCAGAAAACTATGCACATCACGGCTGGACGTGATTTTTAACAGTTACAATGTGTTCACAGCTGTCACGTTGGTGACAGTTTGCAAGTGAAAGTCAATGTCTTGTAAATAAGCGTGAACGTCATGTCCTCCTGCAGGATCGGGATTGAACGTAGGGATGCTTCTGGCTAACTTGTCAAGTTCTCATTTCTTGAGCTGTGGGCTTACACCCCCTTTTTCAGCTCTGGGTTCTTGGCTGAAAGGGTTGGAGTGGCGGGCCGGGAGAAACTCTGTGGTGTGCGTTTCTCCGATCCAGCCACTCTGTAATCTGTCAGAATGTTTCAGTTCTGTGTGAACAGTGTCAGGTTCATCATGGAGCTCGTCTCTCTGCAGAGTAAGCTCGTTGATTTTAGCTCGGGCCGCTTGCAAGTGTGTTTTGCAGGCCCAGGTTTTATAGTCTCTGTCTTTCAGTTCAGTCTCTGCTCTTTTTAGGAGACCGTCACCTTGCTGGAGTTTTTTGTTGAGTTCTTTTAGGGCTTTTCTCTCCAGCTGTTCTCTATTATCTGTGTCGAGGCGAAGATCTTGCAGGGCATTGTGAAGTCTTTCTACTTCTTTCTGTAGCTCTGGATCTGTGTCGTCCTCTTTCTCGCGCTGGCTTTGGGTCTCGAGGAGGAGCTGATCAAGGCAACTATGGGTTCGGGCCTGGTCCTTCCAGGCCTCCTCCGCTTGAAGCTTAAGCGTTGCTGCTTGCTGTTCAAGGTCGATGTTGCTCCGTTCACTGAAACGTGCCTGGGCGACGAGAATGTGAACTAGGCTTCCGAGGATCCTGGCGAGTTCTTTGTAGTAGTCGCTTTGGGTTGGATCGTGTGCCATCAGTTCATCTAGCTCGGTGTCTAGTTGCTCTGGGTGCTGCAGGTTACTGGCATCCTTGGGCAGGAAGGGGGTCGTCACTGTTTTCAACCATGTCGAGAGGTGGCCCTCGTGGACTGCTGGACTGGATGACTGGAACATCCTGACTCTGTGTCGGTGAGATAAGCACAGCACACACACAAAAAGACCAATGCAAGTTCGTTCTACGGTTAACGAGCTATATTCATACGGGCTGTGCCGTTTATGAGAATTTTGGGGCTAACTGATGCAAACAGTCAGACAGTTCAGTAGCCAATTAACTTGGGTCAACGAAGGACCTGAAATGGAGATTTGACAGGCAGTAGCCTAGTGGGTCGCGTGATGACACCGGCTGCTGGTTGTCGCTCTACTATTTAGCTTCTTTGGTGGCTCTCACAGGTTACTGTCTCTATGTGAAATGAAAGAAACAAATCACAACAGAACAGATGATAGAAAAAGATCAAAGTGAAACACAACACTTGAAATGAGATAAAAACAATAGTAACATGATGTGTTATTGAGAATAAGGAGGACTAAGCCTACTGCTAGATTTTAAGATAGGGCCAACAGGTGAGTGGGGCTATCTGGCTAGGAAACCTAGAAAGATGGTGTGGCTTGAAGAAGCAATGGGTCAAACACTTAAAATATATCCAGGGGAATATCTAACATTCTGTGACTTATAATAAGTGGATTGGTTTTATCACAGTTGGTTCACCTGGGTGAATTGAAGCCATTCTGGTGGAAACCAGTGGCTTGGTCAACCTCTCCGGCGCTCCCCAAACACTCAACCGCTGTGTCCCCGTCCCTCCGTTACTCTGGCGTTGCGCCCTCTCAAACAGCTTGTGACTTTTAACACAACCTGGCAACACCAAGATGTCAACCGCCAGACAGCACTGCAAAATTGGGCTGTTCCCTAGAACCCTCTCTTAAAATAGAGTGGACCTCGTTTTAGGCCTCGGATTAGGTACTGGTCCCAGAGATTGTGTGTTGTGTGTTGGCTGGACTGATTGACTACCTTTGGAGTACCAAATTGCTGATGTCTACACTGCGTGCTGCAACGGACAGAGATAAGAGGAACCGAGTTTCACTCACAGCCAGTGTCGGTAACGCTGGTCGGCCAACCTTGCTCACTGGAAACCTGAGATGACTGTCCAATCACCAAGGGAGTTCTACAATCAAATACACAAAGGATGAACAAAGGAAACTTAAAGTTAATTAAGGTTTGGTTTGTTTAACATCAACTGAGTAAATATATATGTAGAAATGAGAGGTAACAGCTTTACCTAATAATGATAAATCAACAACAACAAAAAATTATGGTAATGATGGTAATTATCAAAATAACCTAAGCCAAAAGAGATAAGAAAAAGAAGAAAAATCAAAATAACAAAAGACAGGAATGAAACACGGAAGAAGTAACAGCTGGTTTTCACCACAGGGGGGCGTACTCCCTCTCTGTGCAATTTGATTAAAGAAAACATCTAATGTACCAAAAAGGCAACACAGTCAATATGTTTAGAAATACGTTTTAAAAAGGTACCAGTGATCTGGCTTTGCTGTTCTGTCAGTTAGGTTATAAAGTTTTACGACCTGGTCAGGGGGGTAGGGTTACAACTCATGATTCTATTTGAGAACATTAAAATTAGGAGAAACATTTCCAATTTACAAGTCAGCAATTTATAATCCTTGCATAACATGGTTAACCATTTTATGCAACACACAAACCTATTCAAAATACATATTATTAAGGACTTACATAAAGAGCGTAAAGAAAAGTTTGTGTGTGTGTTTAGGAATGTGGGTGTTTTGTTTCTTCTTTGAGGCTCGCGCGGGTATCCCTGGACAGTCTCAATAGGTGTAATAACTGTCACCCACGCCAGGATGTTGTCGACATCGCGGCACCCCAAATGGTGAATTATGTTGGAAGATGTTGTAAAACGAAGGTCCTTGTTTACTCACGTTCTGGTCTTTAAGTGCAGAATGTGTAAGAGAGTCAGGATTCATTAATATGGAACAGATGGCTGAAATACCATCAGCTCATTAGTGTTACACAGATAACGAATGATTGACTCGTTCTCGAGTCAAGAACCGGTTGCATCAGTTTTCGGATCACCAGTACATACATATAACGTGCACAGTGTCATTCACACATACATTAAACACCATCATGGTGACACACCTGAAACTGAAATAATGCGATAAACATTAATTTAAGAATATTAGAGTTAACATACAGTACAGCCCTAATGTACAAAAGACAGAGCACCTGTATGTTAAAGTGGTCCTGTAATGCTTTTTCACTTTCGTTAGTCTATAATGTTGCTGTTTGAACACACACACACACACACATAAAAAGTTACAAAGCTCAAAGTCCACTTCAAAAGGAGATTTTGAAATCACTTTTCAAAAACTACAACGAGCAAATCCTTTGGACTAAAATACATATTTTCCGGGATTTGTGATAACATAAATATCAACAAATGGGACAAGACCTAGTTGAGCTGCACTAGAGAAGGCAACGAGTGTTATCACTATGTCAGAGACCTGTTAGCTTTCCCCAAGGCAAACAAACTTAGACTGTGTTACAATCACCTGGGTTTAAATTGCGCTCAAATTGATTTTGATGCAATATTTACACTGAAGCTGACAGGAGGCATTACTTTTCCCGACCAGATGGTGCCAATCACAACACACTGGCCCAGCTGACCAATCACAGCACATTTCGTATTTCAGAAGGTGGCCCCTCTTTTGTTACAGAAACTATTCAAGCAGTTCATGCCAGACTGGGGAGAGATGTGTTTTTTTTTTTTTTTTAACAACCTAGTATGAGTGCCTGTTGTAGTACACCCCCAAAACAAAATCAAGACTTTGTAAAAGAGCATAATAGGACCCCTTCAATATTTAAAAGCTGATTGTGATGGGCTTTGATTCATCATGTGACTTTCTCATCACCACCTGCTTTTGGTGGTTATCAGTGTATAAAAAAAGGTACAAAACAGATTTCAGTATTTCAATATGTTGGTATATTATCATTATATCAGTTAATGAAATTAGGGTATGTAAAAGTAAATGTAAGTTAAAACAGTAACAACTAATATGCCGCTGCTGTATTTTTTAACGGTAAAATTCTGGCAACCACTGCTGTTTTTTTTTTTTTTTTTTTTACGGTGTACAGTTGAATTCTTCTGTTTACAAAAGTTTATTAATCTGACTGCAAGACATAGAAAGCAAGACGCCAAATTTTCACTATCAAATGATATGTTTATAGATAAAAAGATGAGGACATGTCTGAATTCAGCATCGAGTTTTAGTTGAAACCTTCTCATCCAGAACATCAGAAGCGTTTCTGCCGCTGGACGGTTAAACCGGCTCACATCTACCTGATGGAGAGAAAACTGAGCAGGCGAGTTATGAAGAGAGCAGAAGCTTGTGTTAAATCAGATGAAAGCAGGGCAGTTGAAAAGAGTCAGGTGTTTTGAAGCCTTTAGCTTTCTCGCTCTGTGGCTTAAATAGCAGTCCACAGTCATTCTGAGAGAAGGTCATCCGTATGTTCATTTGACTATCAACATACTGCAGTTGCTGACTGACAGGCTTCAGCAATTGCTGAGAAGAATTTACCTGTCAAATGCACGTACCCTATCATGATACCCTGCTATACGTTCACAAAATATATTCAAGAAAAAACACTGATTTCAAGAATACATGGAAAGTTCTCTTTTACCATATCAATCATTGCTTGGCTTTAGACGATATTCAGTATGAGGTAATACATGGTGTAAATGTATACCATTGTATATGGTATACATATGTATAATGTATGCCAAATGTATACATTTTGACATATTAAAGCAGAATTATGGGGTCAAATAAAGATCTTCCTCTTCATATCCAGAAGATATTAAATGTGCTGCATGCCCATTGTCTGGGAATATTGCATTCGGCAGAATCATAGACCAAAGTCACTATGTTATTCAATTCCATTGAGCAATAGATAAATAAATGTTGTGTGCAATATTGTCATGATAACAAAATGTATTTACCATGTTAATTATATGAGAGCCTGGGGCTAGTTGTTCCAAAGTCCAATTTCCATCCAGTTTCCTTAGATGTTCTGCATGTTTGTTTTGTGAGTTCTGTCCACCAAGACATTTCCACTTCATCATATTTTTAGAATTGCGGTTTGGTTAAACGTGAACACATTAAAATTACACTGACACACATTTTGACATTCAAGATTCACTATATAACAATGGTCAGTTTGAACTGAAAGGTTGAAACTGTTGTTTTCAGGAAAAAAAAAAGCATTGTTCATAAATGTCAAGTCGACGCAAGTTGTCACGTGCTTAACATTTATGCAAATTATTAATTACGAATTCTCAAAACTGTTGTTTGATATTTCAGTTCGTTGCCCTGCTAAAAAGAACATTATTTGGTGTATTTGGTGTAATGCAATGTGTTTATGTGGTTTAAGGTTCAAAAATTATAATTTTTTTTTTTTCAATTTGTTTTATCTTCATATGTACATACATTATTGTTGCTCCTCTATGCCCAGCCTTTCTGAAATGTGTTGATTTTTACAAAGCTCATCATTCTGAAAAGCGAGGTGTATGCATATTGGCCAGCTATCCAGTGTGTTGTGTTACGCCCTTCACTTTTCTGTGATGCCATGTGGCCCAAGTGCTGGTCAGGTGCTGGTCATATAATTAGAATATCATCAAAAAGCTGATTTCACTAATTCCATTCAAAAAGTGAAACTTATATATTATATTCATTCATTACACACAGACTGATATATTTCAAATGTTTATTTCTTTTAATTTTGATGATTATAACTGACAACTAAGGAAAATCCCAAATTCAGTACCTCTGAAAATTTTAATATTGTGAAAAGGTTCAATATTGAAGACACCTGGTGGCCCACTCTAAACAGCTACTTAACTCAAAACACCTGCAAAGGCCTTTAAATGGTCTCTCAGTCTAGTTCTGTAGGCTACACAATCATGGGGAAGACTGCTGCCTTGACAGTTGTCCAAAAGACAACCAATGACACCTTGCACAAAGAGGGAAAGACACAAAAGATCATTGCAAAAGAGGCTGGCTGTTCACATTAATAGAGAGGCGAAGGGAAGGAAAAGATGTGGTAGAAAAAAAAAAGTGTACAAGCAATAGGGATAACCACACCCTGGAGAGGATTGTGAAACAAAACCCATTCAAAAATGTGGGGGGAGATTCACAAAAAGTGGACTGCAGCTGGAGTCAGTGCTCCAAGAACCACTATGCACAGACGTACACAAGACATGGGCTCCAGCTGTCGCATTCCTTGTGCCAAGCCACTTTTGAACAACATACAGTGTCAGAAGCATCTCGCCTAGAAAAAGGACTGGACTGCTGCTGAGTGATCCAAAGTTATGTACTCTGATGAAAGTAAATCTTGCATTTCCTTTGGAAATCAGGGTCCCAGAGTCTGGAGGAAGAGAGGAGAGGCACACAATCCAATTAGCTTGAGGTCCAGTGTAAAGTTTCCAGTCAGTGATGGTTTGGGGTGCCATGTCATCTGCTGTGTTGGTCCACTGTGTTTTCTGAGGTCCAAGGTCAACGCAGCCGTATACCAGGAAGTTTTAGAGCACTTCATGCTTCCTGCTGCTGATCAACTTTATGGAGATGCAGATTTCATTTTCCAACATGACTTGGCACCTGCACACAGTGCCAAGGCTAAGAGTACCTGGTTTTATCACGTACGGTGTTACAGATAACACAGGAGAGGGAACCAATTGCAGGTAAGTCCTTTATTTGACGGGTAATCCAAAGGGGTAAACAGTCCAGGCAGGTTCAAAACCAGAATATCCAAACATAACATACACCAAACAAGAAGACAAGGCAAGGGCAAGAACTGACGGACATGAATTAACATTCAACAAGGAACATTAAACAAGGACTCCGTAACACAGACTCAGACAGACCGGGTATAAATACACAGAAGGATAATGAGGGAACAGGAGACAGGTGGGGAACAATCAATTACTAACAAGGAGGAAGGTGACCAAATAAGGGAACAGGAAGTGATAAGGTGACAGACACCGTGAGAAAGGGGGACATCTAGTGGAAACCCAGGGACACAACCCAGACACTGTGACAGGTTTAAGGACCATGGTATCCCTGTTCTTAATTGGCCAGCAAACTCGCCTGACCTTAACCCCATAGAAACTCTATGGGGAATTGTGAAGAGGAACATGCAATATGCCAGACCTAAAAATGCAGGAGAGCTGAAGGCCACTATCAGAGCAACCTGGGCTCTCATAACACCTGAGCAGTGCCACAGACTGATCAACTCCATGCCACACCAAGATTTCTAAAAATCCTTTCTTTGTATTGGTCTTAAGTAATATTCAAATTTTCTAAAATACTGAATTTGGGATTTTCCTTAGTTGTCAGTTATAATCATCAAAATTAAAAGAAATAAACATTTGAAATAAATTAGTCTGTGTGTAATGAATGAATATAATATACAAGTTTCACTTTTTGAATGGATTTTTTGATAAAATTCAAATTATATGACCATTTGTATTTTTACGTGTCATGTTGCATATCACGCTGCATAAACATAAAAACCATGTCTGCATTGGTGATCAGAGAAATGACAAACAACAAGCGATATCCGATGCTGCTCAAAACTTGCATCAGTGGCAAATCCTTTACAAATTAAAACGTACTTACAGAATGTCAGTCAAAAGGGCCAAACTCTCCTTGCAAAGTTGCAACTTCCTCACTTTATAGAAACAGACACTCGCATTGTAGGCCACTCTCACAGGAAACAGTCCTCATAGTCCGTAAAATGCGTTGAACACAATCTGAATGTTTGGGTTAAACTGTTCCAGAACAGAGTTGTAAATACAACTTAACCACTGATTTCTAGTTGTGTCTTCTTTTGGAAGCCTCTTTTGGAAGGCCAAACTAAGTAGTTCCCTTTTGAGGGAACTTCGAACTGCATCCTCTAGGGGTCGCTTTGGGGAACACCTCGTCGTGACCCGTGTCTGAAGCATACATTGAAAAAACACCAACTTGTTGGCCGGCGAAAGCCTCCGACGTCACTACTCTCGTTCGTCTCTCTTCTGAAAGAAAAGGGAAAAAAAAGGCACCCATCTGCTTCCCGCGGTTCAGGACCTGACTTTCTTATACTGAGGTAAGTGCTCTGCTGGGTTTTTACCCAGGAAAAGCAGGAGGTATTTGAGGATTGTTGGGGATTGCCCCACTGATTGCTAGTTTTTTAATGGTGTTAACCACTTCAGTACTCTGATCAGGGAGGAGTCATCAGATTTCGTTTCCACTTTTATTTTGTGCAAGTTTCAACCTTGTACACATGACAGTATACAACTGAGGTAGTTTCTGTAATAAACAAATAAAAAAAATAAATGACTTGTCTACATACCGTTATGATTCAACAGTAAATTACAAATGAAACATTATCAACAACTCTCATATATCCACTTAGAATACTAAGAAAGCAAGGATATAAACTATGGAAATAAATATAATAGCATAAATCACATTATGCTGCATTATTATAACAACAGATAACAAACTGTAAAGTATAGGATTATACACATAAGGGGAAGAATTAAACATATTCATATTGCAAATATTAGTGGTATTAGCATCCGTGCTAGCGCGAGTGCGCTGTAATTATACAGATCACAAAACAGCGGCAATATTGGCTTAGTGCCAGAAATAGTTGCCGCACACACAAACATTCCGCATCAAACATAGAATCGTGTTATGAACTTACTTTGTCAGTAACTTTAACTTGCACTCAAGGATGTTGCACACGAGTGGAAAGTCTGCACACGCAATGAAACTCCAGCTACAAAAACTCCTCACTTACGTTAGAATCGTATCTGCTTCAAACTACGTATAGCGCATCTTCCGTAACTTAACACATTAGCAGAATAAATTACGGACAATAAGAGAAAAACCATAAAGAATTCACCACAAGGATGGTGAAGAAGCTGAGGCTGAGCCTTCTCAATTCTCCTGCCCTGCATATGTAGAGCTGTTGGAGGTTACTGAGCGAAAATTATTAAATTTTGACCATAACCATCCTGCTCAGGTGAGCCTTTTATTTCTGCATGGTCTCCATACAGAGATTAAAAAGAAATGAAAGATGCCGTTTTCTTCTCGCATCCATCAGTTTCGGCATGAAAGTAATCTGCTGACATCGAGGTGATGCGCAAAAGCGGCTATGAGGGAATGCCCCCTGTAGAAAGAGCAAATTTTTTTATAAATAATTTATAAATAATTTTTATCTGTAGAAATTTTTTCTTTCTGCAGGGGAAACGTCCTCTCTTAATCTCCCTCCTTCCATTTAAGCCCCTTCAGAAAATCATCTTGCTTATATGGCAAGGCATACGCAGTAGCAGGTCAGGCTGTGGCTTTTTTACACACAATGCTGGTGCTTCAAGCATGTCAGACTGATCTGTTAAGAGACCTTGATAGAGGCAGGGGCCTTTTTCTGATCAGGTAGCTGAACTGCGCCGAACCACGGATCTCTGTCCATGCTACCAAGCAGGCCGCGTCCGCCATGGGCAGGACTATGGCGACCATGGTGGCAGCGGAGAGACATCTGTGGATGAACCTGGAAGACATCGGGAGGAAAGAAAAGGCTTTCTTCTCAATGCTCAGGTTTCGCCTTCTGAACTTTTCGGTATTTCCGTTGAGACGGCGATTTGAGAAGTTCAGGGAGACGAAGGCGCACTCTGCTGCTTTCAGATCCTTCGTTCCACGAAGGTCCAGGTCTGAGCCCGAACAACATAGGGGTCCTGGCCTGTCTCGATCTGAGGATCAAAGATAGGCACAGAAAGCTAGTGTCGCAACTAGTGCTCCTCCCCCACCTGCGGGCAGGGGTTAGAGGAATCGTGGGTCACGAGGAGGTAAGCAGAACCTAAGGGGTATGATCTAGACGAGGCAGCGTTCTTGTCCGAATTGGAGTGATACCGAGGAATCTACTCATTCCCTTTGGGGATTTTTAACCCTCTGGAGTCTAAGAGGTTATCAGGAGAAAATAGCCTCATAACGCGTATATGCGTTAATTGACTTAAGAGGGTTAACTTCTGCTTTTATCCTCCCTTCCCTAATTCCCCTGTAACCACCAGCTCTCCACCTGATCGAGGTTAGGTGGAAACCTCTCGCATAACAGTATCCTATGCTGGACCTATAATGTTTTTTTTATGGTTCTATGTTCATAGCAACCACCTGACTGATGGTCCAGACTAAAAGGAGGGGCCCCTTGAGCGGGGCTCCAGCGCAGGAGGGTGGGTGAGTAAATGTAACCCTCTCTGTATATACTTATGTGTATTAATTGCTGGTGGTTACGTGTCTACTACTAAACTCTGTGAGTTTCCTTTGCAGTGCTCAGTTACAGTGTTTACTAAACACTCACCAGCACCAGCCATCCAGCTTCATGTTCCGGTATTAGGTGGCTGAGATCACAGGTTTCTGAGGGAGCCTCCATGATCATCAGGCTTGGCACAGCACTGCAGGGAATTTCATGGAAGTCCGGCCAGGTCACCCCGAGGGGTCTCCTGGCCGCTTAGGGGTGCTGTCGCATCTAGCGGGAAGTGGAGGTGGCAGTTACAGAAGTCTTCTTGTATATGCTGCCTCAGGTGATGCTCCCCTCGCCCGAGGTTTGCAAAATTGAGCTTGCCTCTCCCGTGAGATTCAGAGCCTCTGCGATGCTTAGGAACCTTTAATGACTTTGAACTTGTACTACCTGTCATTGGATCCATTTCACCTGCACTGATACCCGAAGGTAGTACAAACAACACATTGTTCACTGCACCCTAAGCTTTGTGTACTTTCTCAAAACCACATGGTGGTCAGTGTGCATGTGAACACTTTGCGCACTTTCTAAAAATCCACAAGTGGTAAGATTGCACGCAAGACTCTGCCAACTTTCTGAAATATTGTACAATAAGGGTTACGCGCTCCGCTTCGCTCCCTTTCTTGAGATGATTAGACCTTGGTTCCTTGGGCTCCATTCAGCCAGTGTGTATTTGTTTATACACCTCAAGCATCGCTTCCCTCAACATGAGGGCTATTTGGGTGATTCTCGTGGTAATTTAGCAGCGCTCCCCTTTTTCCAAAAAAGGGTCGCCTATGAGCGTGCTACTCTGAGCTCGGAGTTCTCCTCTCATATGAGACTGAGTTCTCTGTTTTTTTCCCCAGAGCGCTCCAGTATTGTTTCCATAGATCGAGTTGATGACTCTCAATCATACTGTTTTGAGATGCAACATTCCATCTATGAGCTGCTCTATCAGAGTGCCACGAGAGCCCCTCCTTAGAACAGTATTTGAAAATCCATGCTATGGTAAGTGTGCACGTGAAGTCTTTGCCACTTTCTGAAATCCACACTGTGGTAAGTTTGCACGCTAGTAATCTGCGTTATTTCTAAAATCCTATATGGTGAGGGCTTCGCGCGGTTGCTTCGTGCCCTTTCTTGAGTTGGTAAAAGCCCCATTCATCTTGGGTGCCACTCCACCTATGTATCCTCGGATACCTATCTAAACAGGGTGTTGCTACTAGAGAACTGTCGAGACAGCTCTTTCAGCAAGCTTATGCGTAAGCTAGCGGTAGACCCTGTGTGACAGGCAAGAGTTGGTAGAAATGCTATGTTCTTAGCCGTATCCCTTTAAAGGAATCTTTCCAGATTCCAAGCCTTCAGCTCTACCCTGGGCCGAGGCCCTAACAATTAAGTTGGGTATGTAGCTTAGGCCTTTTGGCCGTAAGGGGTAATGTCACAGACAGCCGTCTAAACGTCCCAGGGGCAACTCCCATGGAAATGGTAGAGTTGATACTTAGTGCTCGCAATGATTCTGGCCTGCACTCCCCTCAGCATGGCGGCATGGGTATACTGTTCCCCAAAGCGACCCCTAGAGGACGCAGTTCGAAGTTCCCTCGAAAGGGAACTGTCTCAGGTTACATATGTAACCATAGTTCCCTGAGTAGGGAACGAGACACTGCATCCTCTAGCTCCCTGCCATGCTTCGGACGCAAGCTTAAGAGGAAGAAGATAATGACGTGCTCTCCTGGTGCTTATTTATAGTCGCGCCGGTAGTGACGTTGGAGGCTGTCGCCGGCCAACAAGTTGGTGTTTTTTCAATGTATGCTTCAGACACGGGTCATGACGAGGTGTTCACCAAAGCAACCCCTAGAGGACGCAGTGTCTCGTTCCCTACTCAGGGAACTATGGTTACATACGTAACTTGAGACGGTTTCGCTTTCATAACACACAAAGACTCCACAATGTGGCAGTGGTGGTAACAGCGAGAATAAAAGTTACACCTACTTTCTTTGCGTGAACATTTAGGCAGTGTTCTGCAAATCTCCCCACATTGTGACATAGATGTGGGGGGATGTTAAAATGATCCATTTTAGGTAGGAGTGGTTGACTCTTAACTTTTATAAAGAATATCTAAATTCTTCCTTTCCCTTTGGAGTATTACAAGCTCTTTGGTGCATACAGAAGATCTGTAAAGATCTCAAAATTCACTTTTACATGTTGTTTGAAAAAAATGATAAAAATCCATCCAGATTAAGCTGTTCTCAGATCCTTGGCAGAGTTGTGACACTGTCACAATGGATAGTTTTAACCTGCTCAATATCTTAAAGGCAGTGTTGCAGGGTTGATTTTTCAACGAATTTGTACAATTTGCTTGTTGGTAATAAACATTTAAACTGTTATCCATTGTATTTTATATATTTTATGTATCACAAAACGGAATATAATACGAAAAAGTAGGTAATATCTTACAGCGGTCTCCTTTCCCCCACAATGCATTGCATTACGTCACATTGGGGAGAGAATTTACCAAAGCCCGCCTTGAGAGCACTGAGAGTGACTAGAGAGACGAGTAGTAGACGAGAGTATTCAGATAGTGCAGATTATAGAGAAATACATATATATATATATATATATATATATATATATATATATATATATATATATATATATATATATATATATATATATATATATAGAAAGATAGACTAGATATATAGATAGATAGACAGACAGACAGATAGATATCGAGCAACAGCGACCATAACGCACTACCATGGGACAGCACCGCCCACACAAACACCTGCCAAACACAGACACGCAGTTACGTTTGCAACAACATTTTCACCGGAGGAAGAGATAAATGCTTAGAAACGTCCATATAGCTAGCATGATGCATGATTTTTAGATGACAAAGACAAAGTTTACCAGTTATACGACACTATGACAAAGGTTACCGGTACTTATCTGATCTAACGTCATGATCACTGCCATTAGATATAAAGAAAATGTTGATTTTTCACTCGGTGCTATTCAACGACAGTAAAAAAATATTTGTGTCATTATTGTGCACTGCTGCTCGTAGACTAGCTCCAGTGCTCATTGCTTTGTTGCTAAATGATAGCAACTCACCAGGACACTTCAACAACTCTCCACTCATTCTCCTCGGACCATGCATTTAATTGGCTTCGATGGACATCAATTCTTGGCAATTCCTCATTTGCCCTCTCACGTCTGGCTGGTTCGAAATTGCAGGGCTGCGGGTCATCATACATGTTGGTCTGCCACCTCTTCCTCATCCCAGTCAGTCGCTATAGTTATGCTGGTGTGTTCCAGACAGGTTTTTGAGCTCGGAATCACTATTTCATACCACAACTAACAACTTTGTACATTCCAGGCAAGTTACGCCAAATTTTCTGAGCGCAAGGAATTGTAGCTAGATTATTTATTTTATTGCAACGTTACATTGACCTCATTTTTTTTAACGTGTACCACTTGCATAAACACTGCATCAATAGGCAGTATTATTCGTAGGGGCTGCCATTGTTGTTTCGCGTGCTGTGTGACGTCAGAACTCGGAACTCAGAGTACATCGATCTAGTACGAGTTCACGGGTGGGAAGTCACGGGTTTGACTACCGTTCCAGTGCACTTTCACAGGTTTAAGGTTGGAAAAACACGGGTTACGGGTTGCCTGTAACGCGGCATCATACTAGGCTGAGTCTACCTTTCCACCACTTCTCCCCAACGTGACGTCATCACCGAGTTGCATAAAAAAAAACAAAAAAAAAAACGTTAATACCAAAAACGTAAAAAACTGGCCTTTAAAGGAGCATTTCACCCGTGGGAACATTGATCTTCATTGAAAGTGGTTCATATATGTAGTCGAAATCTATTAAAACTTTCGAATTTGGTGCCTTTTTGACCGAGTTATTACAGAAAGTAACTTTAGGGATCATTTGTATGTAAAACCACAACTCCCACAATGCAACACACTTGCACAGCTCCACAAGCCACTCCCACTAATCCAGAACACCGCTGTTAGGCTGTTAGGCGATATTGTCTACAAGACATTGAGGACACAGTTAGCGATGTATGGTATTTACGTGCCACAGTAGTAAACAATGCCACAGTAAGCTTTTTGTGCATTAAAAAAGGTACTGCACAAACAGTTTACAGTTGACGTTACGTAACTTATTAACCGGGAATAATTTCGTGATAATAATGCTTGAAGAAATTGTGTACATTTCACGAAATGAATAATAAATAAAATTGAAACACTTATTTTACAGTTA
This sequence comes from Carassius carassius, assembly GCF_963082965.1. NCBI lineage: Eukaryota > Metazoa > Chordata > Actinopteri > Cypriniformes > Cyprinidae > Carassius > Carassius carassius. Next base: position 7,253,692 of record NC_081759.1, read on the forward strand.
GACGTCCATTTGTCCCTGCAGGTTTCGGCTGGCGTTTCCAGTTTACCTTCGGAATTCTGAAGTATGTCTCCAGGACGCCTCTGTCCATATGCAGGGCGAAACTAGGATGGTTCACAACGCAAACATCCGTGTCCTTGTCTGCCTCAGACATTTCTTCGAGGAGAAATTGGCATCTTTCAAATTCTTGCAGCAGACGGACTCGAGCTCTGTGTCCGTAGGCGCACAACGAGAGCACAGGCACCACCAGTCCGCACCAGCTCGAACACGCCCGGGCTCCTCGGACGCGACAGGCAGGTCTCCGGCCTCGGCTGCAGCCGCCGCCTCCTGTTCCTCCATCAGCCTCAGCTGCTCTGCGCTATATTGTGGCTCGTATAGATAGCCACGAACATCTGTTTCGAGCAACAGACTTTGAAAATCCTCTTCTTCCGTATCATGAGTTGTTCCTCCAGCCATTCTCGTAAATCTGACTCCATAAGCGCTTGTTAGGTTAGCTACATAGCTTCCAAACAAGATGGCGGATTTTCATTTTCGTTTCTGTAAGTTTAGTCCCACCCACTGATCTGTAATAGGCCTGTAGGGTGAGTGGGTCCCATCCCCTGGAATAATATTAAGCTAGTGTCTGTAGTCTCTACACTTTTCAATGAATTTTGACTTCCTGCTTATTATGACGCAAAATGACGATTTTTACGTCATAATAAGCAGGAAGTTAAACACTTAAATCCTTATTTCTCCCATCTCAGGGAAAAACAAAGGAAAAATCCATGATCATTATAATATATGACCAGGTTTCTAACAATACAAAGCTAAATGCAAATGGGTGAAGTGATCCTTTAAGACCATTTTTGAGAAATTTTAATAATGATATAAATATCTTGAGTGATTTATGTACCCATTAATCGAAAGTGGTGGTTAACCTGCAACATGGCCTTTAATGATGTTATGCATATTTGAATTTTAATAAGTTTTCATTTTGTCTTAGCCATTTTATTTCTCTAAACCATTTTAATGTGTGTATGTAATTAAGTGACTTTTGGTCTGCCTGTCATGTGTCTCATCAATATATATATATAATTTGACCCCATTTTAACAATTATAACATAATCCGATAAGGTCGATCATTACATAGTGTCATAGTTTTATTATTATTATTATTATTATTTATGAACCTTTGCAAATCGCCTTTCCTAATAATGTATTAGTCAGCAAGTTTCACGATGAATGTGGTAAAAAGGTAAAAAGGGTGTTGTTTTACACTACCATTGAGAAATTTTAATCAAAGTATGTTATAGACTTTTCATTGAGAACCTAAAGAATCATATAGATTACCAATAATGACCCCTTAAAACATCCAGTTTTATAAATTACTTTGTTTTCATAATTTGTTTACTATTTGTTCACTGGAAAATAGTATTGACTTAATTTTACAAAGCCTAAGGACAACTTGTGACACTTTAATTCAGGATTATTTTAAGAATAAAAAAATAAAAAAAAAATAAAAAAAATAACATTTTTTATTTTATAACAATAGCATTTATACAAAATATTAATTTTGTGTTACAATATACAATACCGCTCAAGAGTTTGGGGTCAGTATTTTTTTGTTTATTTTTTTGTTTTAAGTAATGCATACTTTTATTCAGCACGGATGTGTTAAATAAGTAAAAAGTGATAGTAAATACTTATATTGTTAGAAACCATTTATATTTTAAATAAATATTCTTTTTAACAATTTATTCATCAAAGCATCCTGAAAAAAGTGTCACAGGTTTTAAACAAATATTAAAGTCATAGTTTACCCAACAATGAAAATTGTATAATTAATATCTCACCCTCACATGTAAGACCTTTGCTCATCTTCAGAACACAAATTAATAAATGTTAATATAATCCGATGGCTCTCTGACCCTCCATAGACAGCAAGGGTACTGCACCATGATCAAGGCACAGACACACGCGATTACGAAATGATATGCTTTGTATGTGATTTGCTTGAGATTTGAGGCATTTTGAAAGCCATAAAGAATATGTACATATTAAATGCTAATTTGTGCAGCGATATAAAAGGCTATAAATAGCATATTTTAACAACAGTAAACGACCAAATTCCATATGTGATCACAAAAGGAAGTTATTACAAACACTCGTTGGTGGTTTAAAAGTGAGTTCTGAGTAAAAGTGTACTTATAATTTCATAAATTGTCTTATGTAGCTTGTTGCTAACATTAGCTCTAATGCAGCTACAAAGCAGGTGCGGTTCTTCTTCATAATGCATTTTGTTATAATAATACATTTAAGGTTGTAAGAAAATGTTTTGTTGTATTTTTATATTAAGACTTTTGATAATAGTGAGATTGAAGCGATGTGGCTTGGTAAATCTTGAAATAACAGAACAAAGGCTAATAATGGCTCAATAAAAACAAGAGAATAATGATAAAATAATAATGCAGATTATATCTCATACCTGGCCGATGTGTGAAAGCTTGTTTCGTAAGAACAATAGAATCATGAATGGGGATGGTTGCCAAGCCAAACACACAGGAGAGTTTACAGGGGTCATAAATCAATTTTATTAGCCTTTTATTAGCCTTCTCTAAAAACACACATGACATGGTAGGAAATGTTTAATAAAATTCACAGTTTTAAAAAATTATATTATGACTTTTCAAATGAAGTAGTAGTAAACGTGTGGCTTTAGCTTCATTATGTTTCTAAAATCATATCCTACATCAGATTTTTTTTTTTTTTAATACATTCAAAAATTTTTTTTTAATATTTACGTTTTTGTTTTCATATTTGAGCTTATATGTATTTATTATCATAACAGTCTGAGTAATTCAGATTCTTGAGCAGTCAACTTTGAAGTGTCAGCTTTGGGAACATATGTTGATTATGTATGTAGTCAGAAAGACTCATGGGCAGGAACCTGTTTTTTGGGTATGTCATTTGTGTCTCCATAAAGAGAAATGGGGGGTGACATGTAAGGGGTTAAGGATATTGTTAAACTAGTCCATGTGACATCAGTGGTTCAACTGTAATTTAAAGGTGCCATAGAACCTTATATGACATGGAATTGGATGCTTGGATGATTTGTACATAACTTCTGTCCAACTGGTTAGTCTCTGAGCAATTTATCTAAACACAACATATTATAAAAAAAAAAAAAAAAGTGAAGTGAAGTGACATTCAGCCAAGTATGGTGACCCATACTCAGAATTTGTGCTCTGCATTTAACCCATCCGAAATGCACACACACAGAGCAGTGAACACACACACACACACTGTGAGCACACACCCGGAGCAGTGGGCAGCCATTTATGCTGCGGCGCCCGGGGAGCAATTGGGGGTTCGATGCCTTGCTCAAGGGCACCTAAGTCGTGGTATTGAGGGTGGAGAGAGAACTGTACATGCACTCCCCCCACCCACAATTCCTGCCGGCCCGGGACTCGAACTCACAACCTTTCGATTGGGAGTCCGACTCTCTAACCATTAGTCCTCGACTTCCATATATGGCCCTTATAGCCTATGGCCCTAAAGACTTTATATAAAACACCAATGTTATATCATGTGTGCACAGGACACAGTTTGAGCGAGAGGAGAGACACGTTTTAAAGGCACGCACTGTTTTCTATGAGGCGTCGTGTAGGATTTAAATCAAACTTCGCTTATCAATACATATATAAAATACATATATAAAATACACGTGAATACTAATATGAAATCGATACCAATACATATAATGTTAGCAATGTATGTTTGTGTGTGTGTTTGTATATATATATATATATATATATATATATATATATATATATATATATATATATATACATACATACTGTACAGTACAGACCAAAAGTTTGGACACACCTTCTCATTCAAAGAGTTTTCTTTATTTTCATGACTATGAAAATGGTAGATACACACTGAAGGCATCAAAACAATGAATTAACACATGTGGAATTATATATGGAATTATATACATAACAAAAAAGTGTGAAACAACTGAAAATATGTCATATTCTAGGTTCTTCAAAGTAGCCACCTTTTGCTTTGATTACTGCTTTGCACACTCTTGGCATTCTCTTGATGAGCTTCAAGAGGTTGTCACATGAAATGGTCTTCCAACAGTCTTGAAGGAGTTCCCCGAGAGATGCTTAGCACTTGTTGGTCCTTTTGCTTTCTGTCTGCGGTCCAGATCACCCCAAAACCATCTCGATTGGGTTCAGGTCCGGTGACTGTGGAGGCCAGGTCATCTGGCGCAGCACCCCATCACTCTCCTTCTTGGTCAAATAGCCCTTGATGCCTTCAGTGTGACTCTACAATTTTCATAGTCATGAAGGTGTGTCCAAACTTTTGGTCTGTACTATATATATATATATATATGCTAGTGATTTCATATGTGGATGTGCGTGAATTTTCAGTGTAAACGGAAGGTGTTTCAGTGTAAATGGAAGGCATTTCAGTGTAAAAGGAAGTTGTTTAAGCGTGAACGGAAGTGTAACTGCCTTTATACAACCCGAATTCCGGAAAAGTTGGGACGTTTTTTAAATTTTAATAAAATGAAAACTAAAGGAATTTCAAATCACATGAGCCAATATTTTATTCACAATAGAACATAGATAACGTAGCAAATGTTTAAACTGAGAAATGTTACACTTTTATCCACTTAATTAGCTCATTTAAAATTTAATGCCTGCTACAGGTCTCAAAAAAGTTGGCACGGGGGCAACAAATGGCTAAAAAAGCAAGCAGTTTTGAAAAGATTCAGCTGGGAGAACATCTAGTGATTAATTAAGTTAATTGATATCAGGTCTGTAACATGATTAGCTATAAAAGCTTTGTCTTAGAGAAGCAGAGTCTCTCAGAAGTAAAGATGGGCAGAGGCTCTCCAATCTGTGAAAGACTGCGTAAAAAATTTGTGGAAAACTTTAAAAACAATGTTCCTCAACGTCAAATTGCAAAGGCTTTGCAAATCTCATCATCTACAGTGCATAACATCATCAAAAGATTCAGAGAAACTGGAGAAATCTCTGTGCGTAAGGGACAAGGCCGGAGACCTTTATTGGATGCCCGTGGTCTTCGGGCTCTCAGACGACACTGCATCACTCATCGGCATGATTGTGTCAATGACATTACTAAATGGGCCCAGGAATACTTCAGAAACCACTGTCGGTAAACACAATCCGCCGTGCCATCAGCAGATGCCAACTAAAGCTCTATCATGCAAAAAGGAAGCCATATGTGAACATGGTCCAGAAGCGCCGTCGTGTCCTGTGGGCCAAGGCTCATTTAAAATGGACTATTTCAAAGTGGAATAGTGTTTTATGGTCAGACGAGTCCAAATTTGACATTCTTGTTGGAAACCACGGACGCCGTGTCCTCCGGGCTAAAGAGGAGGGAGACCTTCCAGCATGTTATTAGCGTTCAGTTCAAAAGCCAGCATCTCTGATGGTATGGGGGTGCATAAGTGCATACGGTATGGGCAGTTTGCATGTTTTGGAAGGCTCTGTGAATGCTGAAAGGTATATAAAGGTTTTAGAGCAACATATGCTTCCCTCCAAACAACGTCTATTTCAGGGAAGGCCTTGTTTATTTCAGCAGGACAATGCAAAACCACATACTGCAGCTATAACAACAGCATGGCTTCGTCGTAGAAGAGTCCGGGTGCTAACCTGGCCTGCCTGCAGTCCAGATCTTTCACCTATAGAGAACATTTGGCGCATCATTAAACGAAAAATACGTCAAAGACGACCACGAACTCTTCAGCAGCTGGAAATCTATATAAGGCAAGAATGGGACCAAATTCCAACAGCAAAACTCCAGCAACTCATAACCTCAATGCCCAGACGTCTTCAAACTGTTTTGAAAAGAAAAGCAGATGCTACACCATGGTAAACATGCCCCGTCCCAACTATTTTGAGACCTGTAGCAGAAATCAAAATTGAAATGAGCTCATTTTGTGCATAAAATTGTAAACTTTCTCAGTTTAAACATTTGCTATGTTATCTATGTTCTATTGTGAATAAAAGATTGGCTCATGTGATTTGAAAGTCTTTTAGTTTTCATTTTATTAAAATTTAAAAAACGTCCCAACTTTTCCGGAATTCGGGTTGTACATCAAAGAAGAAGAAGAAGTGAATGGAAGTAATCTGTCTATATCATGGACAAGGATCATGCTATAACTGAAGCATATTGCGAAATGTTCTTTCTTCACCCACTATTATAAGATCAATTAACATCAGCTGAATCGAATGTGTTGCCTGCTCACCTGCAGTCAGCAACATAATCTGAATCGCGCACTTTGTTTCGGCCTTGGAGCCCTGGCATACAAAGGATCAATAATACGCAAACGATGCCAACATCATCCGCCGGCGAAGTTCACGGACCATGATATCACATTTGCCAGCAGTAAGGTAACTGGCAGTCTCGATCTAGAAAAAGGTGAGAATTTCACTTCGATGCAATGTTCACGAAATACCTTCCAAACGCTATGCAAGTTACACACAGAGAGAGAGGAAGAGTAAAATGTCCTTACATGTGTTCCCAACAAAGTCACAGTCCCGCTAATGTTAGTGAGCTTAGCCATTTTCAGAATTAAGGTATAGATCGATATAACACGGTGGATATAAAAGTGTTTAAGCTACCAAATATATTTACTTGCACATATTTTAGAATCAGAATATCATAGATTTCATAATATAGTGAGTAAGTTTGCAAATATTTTGAATACAACAGGAAAATAAAATAAAAGCGAAACATGTGTCATACAGATCTATTGTGGGTGTGTTGTGTCATGGAAACTTTAAGGCGGTACATTCTAAAATAACAGTCGCCTAAAGAAAAACACGCTGGGGCTCAACTAGAATATTTTAAACTCACATGCGAAAGGGTGTTAATTCTGAAAATGGCTAAGCTCAAGTGGGACTGGGACTTAGTTGGGAACACATTTTTTAACTAGAGGCAGGATATTTTACTCTCCCTCTCCCTGTGTAATTTGTAAAGCATTTGTAAGGTATTTCATGAAAATTACATAGAAGTGAAATTGTGAAATTCTCACCTTTTTCTAGATCGAAACTGCCAATTAACTTACTGGTGGCGAGTGTGATATCGTGGTCCGTGAACTTGCCGGTGTTCTGAAATGTTCCGTGTCTGAGATATTTGGTGTCACTGAGAATAATGAACTATATATAAAGACTCTATGCAGTAACAACTATTTAACATTTTTCTCCTTAAAAAAGGTGTCACATGGAAGTGCATGACAGTCTACAGTTCATTTGGAGAAGCTGTTTGTTTGTAATTAATGTATATGTTACAAATCAGCAGAGTTTGATACTTGCACTTCTGCCTGTTATTATTTTTTTCCTAGTTTGCAGAAGCTCTTCTAATTGGGGAGACTTACATTTTCTCAAGTTATACATGAGCCACTGTTGCACACACACATAAAGACATGGGTAAACATTCTCAGAATTAACTTTTGTTTTTTATCTGATGCAGGGGATGGTGGATGTGTCCTTTATCAGTGTAATAGTTAAACATCATATGCAAAAAAAAAAAAAAAAAAAAAAACTTGTATAGCCTACTATTTGATACAAATGTTGTATTTTTAACCAGTTTTTAAGTTTTAGTACATTCTGTTCCTGAAATCCACACTTTTGAAATCAAGATAATCAAAGGTAATCAAATCAAGCACAACCTAATATAACATTTTTCGTGGATAAAGGGTTTTGTAAAAAAGATCATGTTGGTGGATATTCTACTAATATTAAAAACATGTGGGTCATTCTTGAATGGCTTATTCTGCAGTGGGTATAAACAGTCTGGTCCCTTTGATTTGGAAGCATGATTCTTCTCCCAACATTTAGACTGATTTCTTTGAGTTTGTTCATGGTGTATAAATCTCTGTTTGTCATTTGTTGTTCATATAGAATTTACTTTAATAATGTATTTAATAATTTACTTACAACAGAAATCCTATAACATGTGCTTGCTTGTGTTGATCATTAGAACTATCCCTAAACACATATACAAGTAAACCCTTGTGCAGTTTTCACCAGGTTTTTTTTTTTTTTTTCAAAACATGACAATGTATTTTATATTTATACAGGTGTGTAGTAAATGCCATTTATGTAATGCCTTCACCACATCTGTTAATAAAACTTAACACAGAATCAGTTGAAGTCTTCATTCAGCAAAACAATCTACTTTTATTTTTGAAATTAAAATATACAAATTACTGCATGGTTTGATTTAGCCATATCTTATTAAACTATAAAACATTTTAATTGTTTTAAGTTTGTAGAGAATAAGCAAAACATTGTTAAAGTACTTCAAGGTTGTGAATTTCAAAACTTGACCAATACACATTTGAGTCAAAATAATTTTCATTAGAATCTTAAATTCATCTCAAAGTGCACCACAATGCAGTATATGATTAAAGACAAAAAAACAAAGTGTATAAAGACATTTTAAAACATTTTTTTAAACTATATAGTACATTTTATCTGCAAAATGTATCATTTTTGGGCAAACAACAACCACAACAAAAAGAGACATTAAGAATATTTATATTCCAGTTCATGTGTGTATTAAAAAAATAATAAAATAAAAAAATAAAACTTTCAGCTTTCGCTTTGTTATTAAAAACTTTTTTGAATGATTGAGCAAATGATTAGGAATGACTCAAATCCATATGCGGTTACTTCCGTTCACGCTTAAATGACTTCCGTTTACACTGAAATGCCTTCTGTTTACACTGAAAATTAACGCACATCCACATATGAAATCACTTGCATATATATATATATATATATATATATATATATATATATATATATATATATATATATATATATATATATGTACTCAAATAATGGATTATAATAAATATTTTTTCTTATCTGAACTGTATACATTAGTAAATGTTATATATATATTTTTTTTTGTATGAGCGAGTGTTTTATGGATGTGTATGCGCGCATCAAGTTTATATGTATGTGCGAGCATTTACAGGTGTATGGACCAAGTTTATGTATATGCAAGTATGTGCAGGTGTGTTGGTATGCAGCGAGTTTATATGTATGTGCGAGGATTTAATAGGTGTATATGCACGGATCAAGTTTATATGTATATGCGAGTGTCTGTAGGTGTATGCACGCGTCAAGTTTATATGTATACGCAAGTTATCCACAAGTGTGTATGCATACATTGCTAACATTATATGTATTGGTATCAATTTCATATTAGTGTTTACATGTATTTTATATATGTATTTTTGAACATCCAGTAGTATGCATGTATATTTGAATAATTTATAGGTGTATATGCACGTGTTTTATGTACGTATGTATTGATAAGCGAAGTTTGATTTAAATCCTACACGGTGCCTCATAATGTTTCGTTGAGTTATTTAACTAATATGGCCTACATGGCTGATCAACCAGTGTATATACTACCTTGCACGATTACAATTGTCTATACACTTCCACCGTATTGTTTATATTAAGCGAAAGTATATTTTTCTTTATTACGTTTATTTAAACAGTATTTATGCTATTTGAGGAAATTGTTGAATACGCTAAGAAATGCTTAGTCATGCTATTATGCATTCTGTGTGACGTCATTAGTGCAAACGGCCGCAGGCTCGATTCCCGGTCTGACCACAGTTGAATAACTTATAAATAAGGTATTGAAAGTGAAGAATATTACTTCTGGATATGTTCTAATGTCTTTATTACTATTAGTATTGTTAACTTTGCTATTGTTTGTTGACTTGTTATGCTATGCTGAATATTAAGTACTTAAATGTAGGCTACTATTGTTTCTACTTGTCTTGTAGAACCACACAAACACACACCTGTTTGAACATGCTAGTGGCAATCAATCTTTTGTGAATCAAGAAGCATCTTCGTTGCGTTTTGACCTTACATACCACAGTGATTAATTCAACCTGAACCACATTAGTAACTACAGTACAATTATTATTATTATTTTTTTTTTTTTTGGCAAATGTGAGATGAGCCTTTGTGTTCTTTTTGGTCAGCAGTGGATTTTTCCTTGTAACTCATGCAAAAAAAAAAATAATAATTTTCACGGCACTGTATTACTTATGACTGAAATCCAAGTCAAACTTTAAAGACATTCCTGCTTTTGTGGAAGTTACTACAATGCACACCTACTGTATAGTCTACTGTGTATTTGAGTTTTACAAGTAAGCATAAACAGTGATTGCGTGCAGTATAATATTGGCTGCATTATTCTTTTTAATTAGGCGGGGCTGTTAAGGACCCAGACGAGCACTACAGGACAATAATGAATTCAGCCCCTGTTAATCAGAATCCAGGAGGAACATCACAGTTCGCACAAGTGTCTGCCAGCTTAGCAAAATTTAATTAGAAGAGCCATAAATCTTATGCCGGCTGATGCAGGTTGGGAGGTGGCTAGGAAAAGTGCTCCCATCAGAAGCCCCTCCAACGCTTTTCCAGTTAAGCAAACATTTCTCACTATTGGCTTCGTTTTTGTCAGTGTGTCACGTAACTGCAGTTTTTCATTTAAAATGTCACGGTTTAATTTTTGAAGCAGCGTTTGCGGCATGTTGATGACATGGAGCATGGTGTGTGGATGACAGATTATCAAACACAGTCAGCGGCACCGCGCCGTTCAATAGCATCAGACAACTCGAAGGGAGTGCAGTTTGAAGGGAGCCGCCACAGTGGTGAGACAGGAAAAGGCTGACAGGAAGAGATTTTTTGCCTTCTAATTACACTTAATTATTGTGCTTACGATCATGTACTTTGCCTTACAGTCAGCAAGTTCACCTATCTAGACTAACAAACATTACAATTCCCATGAACGTAGCAACTGACTACTATGTATATGCTTAGGTTTGCACTTCAAACTGAGACTATTAAATCACTTCTTTATTTTTTACATTATTAGTAGAAAGTAGAAAGATTACTCCTTAAAACTAGTTATAAGCATTGTGTTTTATCCATTGCTCTCATCTTCCCACCATTATTGATTTGTTGTTACATTGTTGTTGTATGTAACAATTTATCCTATATATCCCAATATATCACAGTATGCTTCTTGATATTTGTTTGTATGCTTATTTCTTGATTACAGTGAAGCAATTATTGAGATGGGTATGCACGTACAAACACAATGTTTATGTTCCACTTTTTTTAATGAATGAGGTGGCACTTGTCCTTCATGCAACACATTAACCTCGGTTGTATATATATATTAAAAAAAAAACACCTTTGGATCGGGAGCACTCTCTAAAGCGATAAGGGTATGATATTGTCTTGTTGCTGTTTTAATCATCATTTTATTCATTTAATCACATTTTTAATCCACTATGAAATCTGTGTATTTTGACATGTTGTCACCAAATGAATAATAAAAGCATTTTAACACCGAGGTCTGACTTTAATTATTTAATACAACTGATAAAATTGAATGTTGGCTTTAGTAAATGTGATTTTGACTGCTTTTTATAATAAGAAACAAATACTGCTAAAAAAAACAAAAAAAAAAACCTTTCCTTCTAGAGCACATTATGCAAAACAATATATTTAGCTGCACTTTAGAAAAAAAAACTAAGAAAAAACCCTTGCATCTCAAAAACTGGAATTATATTATATACAGTAGAGCATTTTGGCATTGATTGGGTATCTTTGTTGGTTGGCTGATCTGATGAACTAGGAATGTTCCAGATGACAGAATTCTGCAGTCAGTCTTCACACTGTTGATCAGGTTCATTTTTGTGTGGTTACCTTAACTTGGTCAGTCTGACAATAAAGACAAAAGTGTGACAGCCTTTTAATGCTTAAAATGTCATACATTCTCAACTAAATGTGAGTTAATTCATCCCTTTCATGGTCTAAAGAGCTAAAAGCCATCTTTTTTATAGTTCACTACTTCCAAAATGTCAAAGGTACTGGTCTTTCAAAAAGGTGAACTGACATTGGCATAAAGAATGGCAGAAACATTTCTCAGTAAGCCAAAGAAAAATGAGCTATTTTAAGTATGTAGTTTCGTCTTTTCTTTGAACATTAACTGACAAGTACCAAGGTATTCAAGTGCAACCACTTTTTGCCACATTTGCAGCATCATATGAGATGAGTCAGTCTTGGTCTCTCATTGAAACGGTTTATTAAACACTTAAAAATAAAGAACATAAAAACACTTTTTGATTCTAAAACAATCAATGGTAATATTTTCTACTAAAAGTAAGTAAAAGATGCATGAGTTGAGCCAGACGTTTTCTTCAGAGGATGGTTTGTATGTCTTTAATAGGAAATGCTCATTGCGATGGTTTGCAATTCAATTTAATCAGTTCAATGTTATTTTACAATTCATAATAACGTTAACAGCCAGTTGGCGAGTACTTTTACTTACCAAAGCCATATTTTATGACTTTTGGCATGTCATTTTTGGACCTTAAATTCGATGCATGCACCTGTGGCCATGTTACATTCAAGCAAGCGGCTGAAACAAGATCAATTACAGACCTGTAACTCAATATAAACATTCACTATAGCAAATAACAGTATGGAATCACATCACAGCTCATTTGTCACATGCATTGTTTTTCAAGTGTGATTTTGATAAACTACACTCAAAATGTTTGCTGATATGAGCATGAGAACTTCAGTTAAATTTGTGTAAAAAAAAATGAATGAATGAGTTTATAGAAAATGTCTAAATGATGTTACGTTGATGTAAATGTGGGAAATCAACAGGGCTGCACACAAAATGTAGTTAAAGGGGTCATATGATGCTGCTAAAAATAACTATTTTGTGTATTTGGTGTAATGAAATTTTTATGCGGTTTAAGGTAAAGAAAAAATAAAAATAAAAAATTCCACATACAGTACATTATTGTTTATTGTTTCTCCTCTATGCCCCACCTTCTGAAATGTTACGTCTCTTAACATATTGTGAAGCCTTGACCGGCCGGAGCAACGAGACAAAAACATAAAACCCATTATAAATGTGATATAAACATTTCTAGATTTCTAGTCATGTTTTCTTTCGGAAGGCAAAAACAAAGTAGTTTTGCTTTCTGAATGGAACAATTTGAGTGAGCAGAGGCCGGAGGCCTAGAGTGAGCCGCGGTCTAGAGTGGGCCGCGGATGGCTTGAATGAGCAGAGGAGGGCGGCTGGAGAACAGAGCAGCAGGCGGATTCTATGAAGGAGCATACCTTGTGCTTGCAGCAACAACATGTGACGACCCTGGGCTGGTCACCGCTTCATCCACGGTTAAAGCCAAAAAAACAAAGTATTTTCGCTTTCACAGTGAAACACACAGTGTTAATACGACATGGTGGCGGCGGCGGCAACAACAATACTACAATGAGAATAAAAGGTATTCCTTTCTTTTCGTGAACATTATGCAAATCTTCCCACATACTAACATAAATATGCAGGGGGGTGTTAGAACGAGCTGTTTCAGGGGGGCGTGGACGAGTGTTAACTTTTATAAAGAATATCTCTTTGGATTTGAGACTTTAGTCTCTTTGCAACTTCACAGATCTTCTTTATTCATCAAGAGCTTGTAACACTCCAAAGAAAAATGAAAATCTGAAAATCGCATAATATGACCACTTTAAGTCAAAAGACAAAATTATAACATATATTAAAACATATATAATGTTTTGGTAATTAATAATTATTAAAAAAAAAAAAAAAAAATTATTCCATTGAACTAAATATCAACTGGTTATGTCAAACAGGTTACCATATGTCAAATTTAAGACATTAAGAAAGTAATGTTAAGACAGTATGTTTACCACAGTAATCATTCCCATACACAAACCTGTTGTGAGCTTTATTAATCCCATCATATTATGTTACCATGATATTAGGCTCACTTTCTTAAGTTTCTAATGTTATTTGTTACATGACTATGTAAATTTCTAATCCATAATAATATTATTACAACCACACACCCTATGTTATTAATGTGATCAATGAATTCCATTAGGCATGCCTTTTCTTAAGTTTGAGTCCACTTTTGAATGCTGGATGGAAAAATCCATGTCTGCACGTTCGACTTAAAGATTGGTTTGAATACATAGTGGAAGCTTTATAATTTTGCTATGCGTTTATTATAACATTCTGCGTGTTTGCTATGTATCGGTCTATTTTAGATTAGATTAGATTAGATTAGATTCAACTTTATTGTCATTATGCAGAGTACAAGTACAGAGCTAATGAAATACAGTTAGCATCTAACCAGAAGTGCAAGAATATAGTGTTTTATATACATAAAAGTGCAGAGTAAGTGAAGCTATGATATACAGAATGTACAGTGGAGTTGCTATATATAGTATTGAGCAGAGTATGTACAGAATATAAATAGGAATGCAAATGTAGGGATTGTATGTACATTATGAACAGAGCAATGTAGGATTATATATACATTATGAACAGCAGCATTGTGAGAACAGTGAACATAAATACAGTTGGATGAGTGTGTAAAAGTATTGTTAAACAATGTATTACAGTATATACAGAATAACAGTAGTGCAATTATGTTTTTATAGAAATAGTTTACTGTGCTTTGTACAGTAACAGCTTTAGACAGTTTACAGTAATGGCTAGAACAGTGTGCAGTTTGTGCAAAATATGATTAGTGCAAATGCATGTGTGTAAAGTACTGTGACCAGTGCAGTAAAAGAGCAGGTGCAGGTTAGATTGGTGGGGTGGCGTTCAGAAGTGTCACAGCCTCGGGGAAGAAGCTCTTCATGAGCCTACTAGTGCGAGAGCGTAGACTCCTGTAACGCCTGCCGGATGGAAGGAGGGTGGGTTAGGGTGAGAGGCATCCTTAATGATGTTCCTTGTCCTGCCCAGACAGCGCTTCTGATAAATGTTCTCGATGGATGTTAACTGGGTGCCGGTGATCCGTTGAGCAGTTTTCACCACCAGGTGCTGGACCTCATCCCTGTAGGCTGACTCATCGTCATCCTTGATCAGACCGATCACCGTGGTGTCATCTGCAAATTTTATTATGGTGTTGGAGCCATAAACAGGAAAGCAGTCATGGGTGAATAGGGAGTACAGGAGAAGGCTTAGTACACAGCCCTGTGGCACGCCGGTGTTCAGGGTGATGATGGAGGATGAGAGGTTATCTAACTTAACAGCCTGAGGTCTGTTCATCAGAAAGTCTAGAATCAAGTTGCAGATGGGTGTGCTGAATCCAAGCTGGCTGAGCTTGGAGATCAGCTTGGAGGGGATTACTGTATTAAATGCGGAACTGAAGTCTATAAACATCATTCTCACATGTGTGTTTTGACTGTCCAGGTGGGTGAGAGCAGAGTGAAGTGCCGTTGAGATGGCGTCCTCTGTTGACCTGAGACAGGATTTTAAGTGGGATGCAACCAGTTTCTCAAAGCACTTGGCAATGATGGGGGTGAGTGCAACAGGACGGAAGTCGTTAGGGACCGAGGCAGTGGAGTGTTTCGGTACTGGAACGATGGTGGAGGTTTTGAAGATAGTGGGGACAGTTGTTTGGGCCAGGGAAAGATTGAAAATGTCCGTGAAGACCTCAGCCAGCTGCTCCGCACAGGCTTTAAGCACACGACCAGGTATTCCGTCAGGGCCAGCTGCTTTCCATGCATTCACCTTACACAGAGTGGAGTAAACATCTGAGGTGGAGAGTGTGAGAGGCAGTTCACTGGGTTGATGCTCAGCTTTGAGTGAGATCTCCTTATTATTTTGATCAAAACGAGCATAAAAGTGATTGAGCTCGTCTGGGAGGGAGGCAGAGCTGGAGGGGGGCACAGAGTTAGGTGGTTTGTAGTCTGTGATAGTTTGTATGCCTTGCCACATACGCCAGGGGTCTGAAGATTTAAAGTGTTCTTCAATCCTCTGTTTGTGTGCGAGTTTGGCCTGGCAGATACCCTTCCTCAGGTTGGCTCTGGCTGAGCTGTAAGCCTCTCGGTCTCCAGACCTGAAGGCTGCATCTCTTGTTTTGAGCAGGAGGCAAACCTCTCTGTTCATCCAGGGCTTCTGATTGGGGAAAATGTTTATTTTTTTTGTGTGTGGTCACTCTGCCTACGCATCTGTTGATGTGCTCCAAGACAGAGTTGGTGTAAGTGTCAATGTTGATCTGAGAGTTTGTGGTGGCCGGGGCAGCAAACTCACTCCAGTCTGTGTGCTGGAATTGATGTTGGAGAGTGGAGTCAGCACCTTCCAGCCAGATTTTAACAGTCCTTATTGTAGGTTTCACACGTTTGATGACCGGGGTATACTTGGGGAGCAGGAACAAAGAGAGGTGATCAGACTGACCCAGGTGGGGGAGGGGTGTGACTTTATAGGCATCAGTCACATTAGTATAAACGTGATCCAATGTTTTATGTCCCCTTGTAGTGCAGGAGACATTCTGATGAAATTTAGGGAGAACGGATCTTAAAGTGCAGTGGTTGAAGTCCCCAGCAACAATAAAGGCTCCATCCGGGTGCAGGGTTTGTAATTTGCTAATAGCAGCACAAAGTTCTTTCATAGCCATGTTAGCATTAGCATCCGGAGGTACATAAACTGCAGCAGCAACAATGCAAGTAAACTCACGTGGTAGATAGAATGGCCTGCACTTGATAATCAGGAACTCCAGATCAGCAGAGCAGTAGGTATCAACAATGACAGAGTCTTTACACCATGATTTGTTTACATAAATGCATACTCCACCACCTTTGTTTTTACCAGAGGTTGCTGCTACTCTGTCAGCCCTGAAGAAAGAGCGTCCATCCATATGCACCACGCTGTTTGCGACATCGTTGCAGAGCCATGTTTCAGTAAAAAGCATAACATTGCAGTCCATAAGCCATTTCTGTGTGAGGGTCCAGATCTTTAGTTCGTCCATCTTGTTCATCAGAGACCGTACATTGGCAAGGAAGATGCTGGGCAGAGCTGGTCGATGTGGGATTAGCCTTAGCTTAGCACGCAGCCCTCCACGCTTTCCCCGTCTTTGTTTACGGTCTCGACGCCGATGCCGACGCCGAGCACTTCCGGTCGGTACGAGTGATCCGCTTGTCCGCGGTGATCTCAGTAGCTCCGGCGGGAGTTCGCTGAAGTCGAAAGGACGATCTAAAACTATGTTGGAACACCGTTTGTTGATGTCCAAAAGTGACTGTTTACTATAGCTGTACTTCACACAACTGAATCGCGCGAACACGAATGAAATAACCAGGTAAATTAACACTATTTTCTGAAATCTGGTAAGACGCTGAGCCTCGCGATGTGTTCGCGCCGCCATCTTGGTCTACCAAGATGGTAGACCAAGATGTCTTTCTGTCTGTCATAAACTTTAACTGGAATAATACATCATACATTGTATCCCAGTATGAGTTTTAGGACATTATGATTCAGCAAGTGTGACTTGTAGTCGAAAATATTCAGTCTAATCCAAACAGCATTGAACTGACTATGATTTCTCTCCTTTACACAAGAAACACGATATCAGATAAAAAGCATTAGAGCGAAACCCTCTCTCCTATGTCAATAAAGAATATTATTTCTTATGGTTTACTGCAGAAACCTTGGTTATTTTATGTCTTTGGATGATCCTTTATGAACTATATGAGTGTCTTTCCTTGGAAAGAATTGGTCTGAAAGCATAACATTGTAATGAACGCATTCAGTAAAACTTCAAATGGTTATGTTATGAAGTAGATACTTTTCTCAAACTTTAGTTTAATATTTGTCTGCAACAAATCTATGCAATTCAACTAATACTTGCGTTCAAACTGTGAAAATTAACACAAAGAGTGTATTAAGATGGTCCAGTATAAAAACTTGTATATTTGAGCTCATCTTTTGTGAAAAACATGTCCAATATATTTACCCATTCCCCAAAGATCATGTTTAATGGTGATTTCACCCCGTAACTTGTTAAACTGATGGTGTTACGTCTCGCCATCTGTTAACCATCCCAGTCTTCTGTATTACAATGTGTTAAATATTTGAAATAACAGAGGGACAAGGCCTCATTTCTACACAAACTCTTTAGGGCATACAGTGAACATCTGCGCGGTAGAATTAAAACACCCATGCAATAGTGCCAAATATTTAACAGCAATTGCTCCGTTCATGATGTGTCATTCTGTACAACCTTCTGTTTTTGGCAGACTTGTGCGATTGTGTTGTGATGAACTATAGCCAAGAATATTGTCTTTCCAATTAACTTTGCTATTGTGTTGCAGACCTTCATGATGAATATTCACTGATTTACTCCGCAGCAGGAGACATTTCAAGGAAAAAGCATTTACGACTCAAAGGTCAACCTATGTGTATTGGTTTTATGCTCACTGAATATCACAGTGCCTCACAAGCAATATTCACTGTTTCCAGAGACATCACAGCAGCATAGCAAGCTGAACTAAGCTTTAATCCTTCAAATATTTCACCTAATATCCCTTAGGAGAAATAAAAATAGATATAAATGAACCGAAAGTCGATACTGTACCCTTTAGGTGTAACATACTGTATTTACTTGAAGTCACCCTGAGATTTTAAGTCGTGATTTTAATTTTACGACACATTTACATTCTCTGATGTCAGTTAATGGTCACATGACATGCAAGTAGCTAATGTTATTTATACTACTATTTATGTTTAAATCTTTCACTTTTAAAATGTTCAAACCAATAAGATTTTAAATCTTGGTGTTTGATATGACATAAAAAAATATGCAGGAAAACATTTTGTAGTTAGATGAGACTAAAACATTCCTATTTAGACAAAACGCAGCTCAACTGTGGAACAAACACAAGACTGACCACACTTCAAACAGCAGCACTGCTAGAGTTTAGTACAGAGTAAAATCACCATGCAGGAGGGCCTTTTCATCAGCGGGATCTTGTTTAAATGGAAAGAACAATGGATGATGCAAAATACAAGGAAAAACTGCAAGATAACTTTTATTTTTTTTTATCTTGAGATAAAACATGTATATGAGGCTTCTCATTATTACATTAGGGATCCTACCATTTAATATTTTGCTCTTGCTCTTGAAAAGACCAAACACACAATAGCAAAAAACTCTGTCATAAAGTTAATACGATTTCAAAACATTCCCTATTTACTTTCTCAAATGTTCATGAAGAATCACATTTGTTATTTCGACATGTAAGAGATCTAGTGGTAAAACAAATAAGCTACCATGTATTTGAAATGCATTTATGTTATGCTAGGTATAGTACAAATACACACACACACACACACACACACACATATAATAAAAGTGAAGCAATAAAAAAAATACCCTGCAACTGTACTTTTGGTATAATAAACTGCCATACTAAAATATTTTGTGCTTCATTCACTTTAATTGTGCAGAATCAGTGTTGAGGTAATACTTTAAGTTTGAAATCTCAAAAATTACCCCTCACTCAAAAGAGTATTTGTTGAAACCAAGCTGCCAAAAACATGTTTTTTTTAATGTCACCCTGTGATATATATTTGCATCTGAGCTAAGATTCCTTTCATAAACAAAACCACAAAACATGCGAAAGCTCTGCTAGTGTGATTGAAGAAAATCATGCAATCCCAGAGTAGTTATTTGGACAACTTTTCTGGAATTTCACCTTCAGGCCATCCCAGGTGTGCATGACATTCTTCTGCATAAATCTAATTAATATTTTTCTAAATATGTTTCAGTACTGTATATGTATATGCAATGCAAGTTAATAGTGACAAAAACCTTTAAGCTCCAGAAAGCACTTAGAAACATTTAACAATTTGCTTATCCATTATAAATTAGCTGTACCCATCAGTACATCATCAGTGCAATTCTACTGGCATTTGCAACATGCTTTTTGCACACAATATAATGATAACTTACGTCATTTTCCCAATACAGCCACAAATAAATAAGTTAATAAATCAGCAAGAACAAAACACTCATTGTATGATTGGATTGCATGTTTCATCTTGCTGTATTGGATATCGATTAGAAACATGCAATTGCATTGATGAAATTCAGGTCAGAGAGTCAGAGAGTCAGAGAGCAGAATAATGCATTAAATGCGTGTCTGTGCTTCCTTTAGGAGTTATTTAATACATTCATTTTTTTTCCTGGTGCACAAGCTTCTGCTCTAAATCATTTTGGTACCGCGGCAGTCATGTCACATGTGATGTAAAGGGAAGTCATGTTAGTAATTCCAATTTACTTTACAATGCAGTTTGAAGGGTATGTTGTAGAACAAGTAGGCTTATATGAACTCAAAAGATTTATATAGCAGAAGGTCATGCTTCGCCAGCTGGAGAAAAGTTATAGCACTGCATCAGATTCCCATCCACTCAATATTGTACAAAAGCTACTGAATTAAATTTTTAAATATGTTATGCAATCTCAGCAAACAGCAGTGAACAAATGTACGGAAAAAGTGTTGCCAGAAATATATGCAAATCTGTTCACAAAAACTCACATGACACTTCCTGTTGCCAGCAGGTGTCGCTATGACTATAAACAAATACAGGCATGTTGATGTATTTAGGACAGGACCCTTGTCAAACGTGTGAAGTTTGGGGCAGATCGGACATTGCTTGCCTGAGTTACTGCAACTTCCTTTTTCACTGCATTAGTAGCATGCTTTAGCACTAAGCTAACTGTTGCTAGCATGTTTTAGTATGCTCTTTGAATGTTGCCAGCCTATTTAACACTTGTTGATGCTTTTTTATTTTGCATGGAGTCCATAACCGTCTTAAATATGCTACTTCCTGTTGCCATTAGGTGGCGCTATGACTATAATCGAATACGGGCATGTTGATTTGTTCAGGAAAGGGCTCTTATCAAACTTGTTAAATTTGGGGAAAATTGGACACTGTATGCCTGAATTACAGTAACTTCCTGATTCACGGCAGTACTATGCTGCTTTAGCATTTAGCTAAGTGTTGCTAACATGTTTTAGTATGTTTCTAGCATGCTGCCAGTGTATTTATAACTTGCTGGCACTTTTTAATATGCTGCTAGGAGTCCATAACAGTGTTATACATGACACTTCCTGTTGCCAGTAGATGGCGCTATGGCTATAACCAAATACAGGCATGTTGATGTGTATAGGACAGGACTCTTCATTGAATTAGTAGCATGGTTTAGCCCTTAGCTAAGTGCTGCTAGCATGTTTTAGTATGCTTCTAGAATGTTGCCAGCCTATTAAATACTTATTGTTGCTTTTTATTATTTTGCAAGGAGTCCATAACAGTGTTAGACATGCCACTTCCTGTTGCCATTAGGTGGCACTATGACCAGAATCGGAAACGGGCATGTTTCTGTGTTCAGGACAGTACTCTCATCAAACTTGTTCAATTTGGGGCAGATTGGACACTGTATGCCTGAATTACAGTAACTTCCTGATTCACTGCAGTAATATGATGCTTTAGCATTTCGCCAAGTGTTGCTAACATGTTTAAATATGTTTCTAGCATGTTGCCAGTGTATTTATAACTTGCTGGCACTTTTTAATATGTTGCTAGGAGTCCATAACAGTGTTACACATGACCGAATACGGGCATGTTGCTGTGTTCAGTACAGTACTTTTGTCAAACGTGTGAAGTTTGGGGCAGATCAAATGTTGCTAGCCTGAGTTAGAGCAACTTCCTTATTCAATGCAATAGTTGCATGCTTTAACACTTAGCTAAGTGTTGCTAGCATGTTTTAGTATGCTTCTAGAATTTTGCCAGCCTATTTAACACTTGTTGACACTTTTTAATATGTTCCTAGGAGTCCATAAGATTGTTAACCTTGTCACTTCCTGTTAACAGCAGGTGGCGCTATGACTATAACTGAATTTGGTCATGGGTGTTTGTTTGGAACAGAACACCTATCACACAAGTGAAGTTTGGGGAAGATCGGACATTGCTTGCCTGAGTTACAGCAACTTCCTTTTTCACTACATTAGTAGCATGCTTTAGCACTTCGCTAAGTGTTGCTAGCATGTATTAGTATGTATCTAGTATGTTGCCAGCCTATTTAACACTTGTTTACACTTTTTAATATGTTCCTAGGAGTCCTTAACAGTGTTAACCATGTCACTTCCTGTTACCAGCAGGTGGCGCTATGACTATAAATGAATTTGGTCATGGATGTCTGTTCATGACAGAACACCTATCACATGTGTGAAGTTTGGGGAAGATCGAACATTGCTTGCCTGAGTTACAGCAACTTCCTGTTTCATGGCGAAACATCACAATTTGTCAGGCCGCCATGGACACACCCCTTGACGAAAACTCAAAACCTTCGCAATTTAACATCACAAAGGTCTTATGATGACCCTCACTAAATTTGAAGACAATCCGATTAAACTGTAGGAGGAGTTCGTCAAAGTACGAGGCATGGAAATGGCAAAAACAGCACAAAAATCATACAGGAAGTTCAAAATAACTTACTCTTTCTGTTGGGTTTTGGATTTTGTACCCAGAGACTTTTTTTGTAGATAATGGTGTGCTACATGTGTGCACTCCGTGTGCTACATGGGTGCACTCCGTTGAATTATAACAGGTGGCGCTATCGAGCCATTTTGCCACACCCACTTCTGGAACCTATATCAGATGTAAATTTTCGCCAGTCCTGATGCGTGTGCAAAGTTTTGTGAGTTTTGGAGCATGTTTAAGCCCTCAAAAATGCGATTCATTTCGGAGAAGAAGAAGAAGAAGGTGAATGGTGAGAAATAGGCATTTAAAGTCATAAATATAAGTGAAATATATCAAAGTATATTCCATATATGTGTCAATCTTCTGTAGCCAGCAGGTGGCGCTATCATTATAATGGAATATTGGCCTTCAGATATGTTTTGGGGAAGATTTAACATTTTATGCCTGAGTTACAACAACTTCTCTTGCTGTGGCGAGACATCAAACTTTGTCATGGCGCCATGGATACGCCCTTTAACATAATTCATTTATTTAATTTGTTTAACCAGAAAGGTCCCATTGAGATACAATATCTCTTCTACCAAGGAGTCCTGATAGAACAAACTCAAGATCTACACAATTTAACATTGCACAGGCCTTTAGATTAGACTGACCACAAAAAATACATTAATGTCAAAATATATCTAGAAGTTTGTCGCAGCGTAAAATATGTCACTTCCTGTTGCCAGAAGGTGGCGCTATGACTATAACTGAATATGGGCATGTAGATCAGTTAAGGGCAGAAGTCTTATCTAACATGTGAAGTTTGGGGCAGATTGGACATTGTATGTCTGAGTTACAGCAACTTCCTTTTTCATGGCGAAACATCGAAATTTGTCAGGTCGCCATGGGCACGCCCTTTTACGAAGCCTCAAGATCTTCGCAATTTAACATCGCAAAGGCCTTTAGATTACACTGACCAAGTTTGGTGTTGATCTGAATAAATCTCTAGGAGGAGTTCGTTAAAATACAACGCATGGAAATGACCAAAATTACACAAAATTTGCTCATAATATTTAAAATAACCGACTTCCTGTTTGGTTTAGAATTTTGCTCCAAGAGTCTTTTTTGTAGGTATTGGTGTGTTACACGTGCATGTACGTGAAACATAGCTGGAAGGCTGTTGATTTTCTTAGTATAGGTGGCGCTGTTGAGCCATTTCGCCACACCCTCTTCTGAATCCTATATCAGATGTAAATTTTCACCAGGATTGACGCGTGTGCAAAGTTTCATGACTTTTTTGAGCATGTTTAACCCTTTAGGCGCCAGAGGTTTTTTCCTAAAACGTTCGATTTTGACATCTTAATTTCAAAAGGCTATATCTTAAAATCGATAATAGAGACTTTCTGTCAATTATAAAAATATTAAGGATGACCCAATGTTTCTGTAGGGAATATATTTTCCCATCTAATTTGCATATTATGACGTCATAGGGGGTGGCCATCTTGAATTATAGAATTTTCATGAAAAGTCACGTTTAAATGATAAAATGCAGCACTTCTTTCCCCCCAAAATGTCCCTCACCTTCTGTGTGCTATATTGCACAATACTGAATGCTCAGGTGAATAGTAAGGTGTAAACAAACTGTAAATCATTACTAATAAATGGTAGAAACAAACCGAATGCATGTAGCGGTTGGGATTTTCAATTTACTACATACAGCAGGCACTCTGATTCCATCTATGGGGCACATATATATTATTCATATGACACACAAACACAAGTAGACAAGACCTGTTTAGTTCAAAAGCTATGCCCCGTGTCACATCGCCTCTGCTCCTGCAATGAGCTGCGCTGCCAGATCTGCCTCGTGCGTGCGCCGAGAGTGCACAGCTCGGACTACTGTCAGTGTCATTGCGACTCCCCACCTTGCCTTCTAAAGCCTGGTTCACACGGGACGATTTTACAAACCTGAGAGACCCCACACACGGCGATAAAAAATCACGGGTCTAACAGTTTTGGTCGTACATTGTGTGGTGTGCAGCCACACGGCAAAATCAACACATCACACATGAACCGATTTGACTGACTACCGATCATTCCCAGGTCAGATGGGAAATCTCGCAAAATCCCTCGAGATCAAACGTGACTTCAGAGTAAACAGTCATGGCGGACGAAAAGGATGCAGTGGCCATAGTTTGTGCTTTGTTTGTAACCAAAAAAAAAAAAACATAAGAAAAACAATAAAAGGCGATGGTCAAAGAAGTGGAGACAAAGTCCTCCATCTCCGACGTCCACCGGACTTTCTGGTGCGACATGCCGCCGGCTGTTTTGATTTTGTTTCCTGGTACTTCCTCGCTGCCTCGTCACCTCACTTTCTGATTGGCTACACGCCACAGTCCACAGGCTGCGTGATCGTTTGTCCTCGGGGGACACCACACACGAGAAGAAATCGGGCCAAATAAATCCAACATGTTGGATATCCCCGATTTGAGATCGAAGCGGTCCCGACGTCCTTCCGAGCAGAGGAGAGCAGTCTTAACACACCACACACGGCAGGAATATCTGATCAGATTATTTTACGATAATCAGAGCATCCTTAAAAGGTGTCAATCGGGGCTAAAATCGGCCTAATTATCCTGCCGTGTGAACCAGGCTTAACTGTCCTATGAATACTTCGACCTCGTCTAACATACCCAGTGGCATTAGACAAAGTCTCAACTACAATACTGTCGCCGCGATTGCGGAGAGGCGTGGTCAGAAGACAAATATGCATGTCTAGCGCGGTAAAAATCTCCCGCCTCGTCCCCGCAACAATAACACGCCTGCTAATTTCGCGATGAACACTCCGACCCCGGCAAACATTGTTCACCCCTCTGACATTTGGCAAAGGACCATCTACATTGGGCAAAGGATTCACCGTTTGTGCTTGGTGTAGGGCTATACTTTCACTTTCAATATCACCGTCAGCTTCTGAATGCAGATATTCCCCTTCAGAATCAGTGTCCGCGAATAGAAGTCCCAACACTTCATTGCGGGTTTATTGAAGTTTTATTGATGCCATTAGATAATAATAATAATGATAATAATAATAATCTAATGCCAATACTCGCTGAAATTGACAATATTGCTCTGATAAAATGGCTCACTCTAATGATTCAATGAACCATTCATAGAGAACCCTTTACTTCACTCCTAATGAATCAGCCATTTAAACGAATCAAATGAATGAATAAATGACTTGATGACTTAATCATTACCTACTGGCAGTTTTAGTTTATTATTTAGAGTATCATTTCATTGAAGATAATTTAATATTTTCATAATAATATAAAATTACGAAAATAAATTATTAAAGTTATAGTTCACCCAACCAAAAATGACAATTTTGTCATCATTTGCTCACATGGTCCAAATCAGTATATGTAATAAAGAAAAAAGGTGTCCAGGGTGCTCAAGGAGTTAAAAAAAAGGGTTTTGTTGAAGGTGCTCTTTGGGGTCGGGAATTCAGTAAAAATGTAGTAGAAGGAAATCCAAGGCACTCTTCTTTAGAAAATTATAAAAAGCCTTTATTGGACTGGCTGTTTCATGTTAGAAAATAACATTGGGGAAAAAAAAAAACCCACGCGTGGCGGCACAAACAGCCTTCTTCAGATTATGTTTTCCAATCAAACAATTTACTCTTTTATAGATGCTGATTAGAAACACCTGAATGACAAATTGCATGCACGTACAACGAAGGTCCACTAGGAGGTTACATAGCAACAAAGGGCATATCACAAAAAGGGACTGAAATCTATTTCTTCATTCAAACCAGGGTATACTGTGGCCTGTAACTCTAGAATGTTTCTCTCTGTAAGTAATTTTAAACGGTCACCACCCCGAATGCTCTTTTTGATCGTTTTTTAAACCCTCAACCATTAGGCCTTCTGGTTTACTATTGTGCACATTTTGAAAATGTTTTGCCATAGGGTAATCTAAATTAGCTTTTCTAATGGCATTTTTATGCTCCGATACTCTGTCTTTGAGACGTCTCTTGGTCCGACCTACATAAAAGCATCCACATTTGCATGATAACCTGTATACCACAAAAGTGGTGTTGCAATTAATGAATGTCTTTATGTTTTACCTCTTATCTGTCTTGAAATTAAAGAAATTATTTGCATTCTTTAATATTAGAACAATGGTTACAAGACCCACATTTGTAAGTACCTTTTAATTGTCTGTTAAGCCAAGTGGTCTGTTTTTTAGCAGGAAGATGACTAGATACTAGCCTATCTCGTAGAGTTGGAGCCCTCTTGAAACTAATTTTTGGAGATGCAGAAAACACTTCTCTAAGAACAGGATCACTCTTAATAAGATTCCAATTTGTGTGTATAATCATTTTTATGGGATTGGCTAAAGAGCTATATTCTGTCACAAAATAGGCCTGATTCTGTGAACAGGATCGTTTTGTCTTCTTCTGGAATAGCTCTGGTCTAGAAATACACTGGGCTTCCTTATAAGCAGTGCCGTCGCTCCCTACACGCAGAGTACGCAGTCTGCGTAGGGCACCAACTCCCAGAGGGGGCACCAAAAAAAAAACCTTCCGCCATTCTCCCATCCGCGCTCGCGACCGCTTGCACCTCATGTTTTTGGCTGAATGTTCATAATTGATGGATGAACATATATGTCCGGGTAAAGGACATCAGCAATCCGGCGCAGAGAAAAGAAAACTAAAGAAAGTAAAACAATAAAAAAATAAATTAAAAAAAGTTGGCTTGACATTAGATGTTCCAGAGTCTCAAATTTACATAAAGTTTTATGCATTTACTAAAGTTACATGCGATATTGGTATACACTTTTCTAACGTCAGTAGCATTTGAGGAGAATGACTTACATTCATAAAAACAACTGTAATTGTTCATCTAGGTGACAGCTATAAAGCACAATTGAATTGAATGTTGGATATTTATTAAAGTAAACTGTAAATCATATGTAAATTATGCTACTTTTTCACATGGGCTCAAACGCAAATTTTAAACTCAATAGCATTTGAGGAGAAAGACTTGCAGTCATAAAACAATTGTAATGTTTTCATTTAGGTGTCAGCTACAATGCACACCTTATACATTTTTAATATATATTAAAATAAATTATAAATCACTTAGGTAAAAAAATAGGCCCATTTATCACTTTCAGGCACATTCCTGTGAATGTTTTTTTTTTTTTTTTTACGAAAATTACCCATGGTTTTAACAATAACACCGCAAATCATCGTCCTTGTTGCCATGGTAACTGCAAATTAACCATGGTTTTGTTACTTCAAATAATTATTTACAAAGTATTAATATACTGTAATATTTTTTTTATGTTGTTGTTGCTATAAAAAAGAGCTAAGCCATCAATAGCCTTTAAAATGACTTAAAATGCATTATATAAAAAAACAATGAGGCAATAATGATTGGTTAATAATAAAACTGTTAAAATACATAATGTAGGCAAATACAAATAAACAATTTATGTACGTTATTACAAATGCCTACAAAGGGAGCCAGATGCCATGTAATTGCTGCTGTTACACTTACAGGAGAATCAAATCCTTGTTTAGGCTACTGACCAAACATTTATTTCAAATAGTCACTTAATCTTTCATTTTTGGCCACCTTTTTGCTATAGATGACACAGCCTTTATAATTTCTTCAACAAAAAACATGCATATCACAACCCTTACAAAAATAAACCATGGTTTTATCATAGTAAAACTGCTTAATTTCCTTTTGCATGATTTCTTAATGCTTGAGACTATAAAATAAATTAGAGTCATAATAAAGTTATAGCCATAGGTAAATGTCGAGAGCTACAATTGTAATTTGAAAATAATACAATTTATTAATTTAGTTTTTTATTTGATTAAAGTTATTTTTTTAACCCCTATAGTAGGTGTTTTTTTCATTATCATATTTGAGGAAGGGGGGCACAACAATACAATCCTGCTTAGGGCACCCATTTGGCCAGCAGCGGCCCTACTTAAGCATTTTGTACATTTTCTGTGTGATAGCCCCTTTCTAAAAATCGGTAGCGCATGCAGCAACATGCGCACAAAAATTACGAAACGCAGCGTACGTAACACTCACACCCTTAAAACTCAACCTGAAGCAGTATTTAAGCTCTAGATAAGGTGTCAGCAATGATATTTTCTGAACCCTTTTTATGCTTTATGATCAAGTTATAATTTTGCACAATCAACGACCAACGCATAAGACGTTGATTGTGATTGTACATTCTGGACAAGAACACTAACGGATTGTGATCCGTGTACACCGTAACAGGCAGAACAGATGAACCCACATAAACCTCAAAGAATTGCAAAGCCAGAATTAGACCCAAAGCTTCCTTCTCAATGGTAGAATAATTTCGCTGATGTCGGTTGAATTTTCGAGAAAAGTAACAAATTGGATGCTCAAAAACCGACATCATCCTCTTGAATAAGAACATCTCCCATGCCTAAAGCACTAGCATCAATTTCCAATTTAAAACAACGTGTAAAATCCGGAGCAGCAAGAACAGGTGCACTAGTCAACAACAACTTTGCACCTTCAAAAGCTTGTTGACACGCATCAGTCCAAATAAAAGCATTCGCTGGGCTTAACAAACTAGTCAGAGGATGTACTACAGTGGAGAAATTTCGGCAGAAACTTCTGTAGTAACCAGCCATACCTAAAAAACGACGTAGCTCTCGTCTTGTCGTTGGAATAGGAAAATCAGCAATAGCAGATATTTTGGTACTAACAGGGCGAACTTGACCTTGACCTACTTCTTTGCCCAAATAGGTGATCGTTGCTTTACCGAATTCGCACTTCGCCAGATTAATTGTCAGGGAAGCATCGGCCAATCTTTCAAAAACTGTCCGAAGAACAGTCAAATGCTCAGACCAATCAAATGAATAGATCACTAAATCATCAAGGTAGGCATTACAATTTTTCACTCCTGACAACACAATGTTTACAAGGCGCTGAAAAGTTGCTGGGGCGTTTCGCAGCCCAAATGCCATAACCCCGGTACTGCAGGAAGTTATCCGGAGTAACGAAAGCTGAAATATCCACAGCTCGAGCAGTCAATGGCACTTGCCAATACCCCTTCAGCAAATCTAATTTCGTCACGAACCTTGCAGAACCCAAGTTATCGATGCAGTCTTCCATCCTAGGAAGAGGATAGCTATCCGGTACAGTTACAGAATTTACTTTTCGATAATCTGTGCAAAACCTAAATGTACCGTCAGACTTTGGAACAAGAAGACAAGGAGAACTCCACGGACTATAACTAGGTTCAGCTAGGTCATTCCTCAACAAATAATCAACCTCAGTCCTCATCGCAGCACGTTTCAAACTATTCACACGATAAGCATGTTGCTTAATGGAAGAATTACACGTCACTTCAATATCATGCTGCAATACATGCGTTTGAGTCGGCACATCACTAAACAGCATGGGAAATTCTTGAATTAGCCCCATAACGTCCCGTTTCTGTGACTCAAACAAATTATCAAGGTTTTCAGCCAATTTTTTTTAAATCTCAGAATTCGAAAGTCTACCACACATCGATAAATCATTACGAAGTGTAACACCATCATCGGGATCACACTCACCAGGAGAAAGCCGCAACACCTCGTCCTTCACTATCGTAGGATCAGACACCGCAACAAAAGCAGCCGCTAGAACATCAGTAGGAACAGCAACAGGCTTTTTTTCTTTTCCACAGATTTCTCAGACACCTTTCGGGAACAATATAATTTCAACATGTTAATATGGCATGTACGAAACTTCCGTTTGCGGTCAGGCGTGTGGATTACAAAATCAGTTTCACTCTTCATCTCTTTGATACCTTGTACGGACCAGAGAAACAAGCAGTCAGAACTGAACCTGGTACTGGTAACAGTACCAAAACTTCATCCCCAGGTTGAATTTCACGCACAACAGCTTTTCCTATCATACCATTTCTTCATCCCCTCCTGAGCAGTGGACAACGATTTTCGTGCAAATGAGCACGCATTATGTAGTCGTTCTCGGAACCGACTGACGTAATCTAGCACATTTTGTTGAGATGACTTGGTGTCATTCAACATTCCCTCTTTCAACACCTTCAGCGGCCCTCGTACGGTGTGACCAAAGACTAAATCTGCAGGACTAAACCCCAGAGATTCTTGAGTTACTTCACGAACTGCAAACAACACTAATGGTACTCCATCATCCCATTCTTTACCAGAGCTTAGACAGTATTTTTTTAACAATGACTTCAGCGTCTGGTGAAATCGTTCGATAGCACCCTGGCTTTTAGGATGATACGGGCTCGAGATCCGATGCGAGATACCCAAAGTCTTCAACACTTGTCTAAAAACTTTAGAAAGAAAATTCGTACCCTGGTCTGTCTGCACGATTTTTGGCAATCCAAAATGGAAAAAAACCTTTATCAAAGCTTTAATGATGACAGGCGCAGTTATTCTTTTCAAGGGAACAGCCTCTGGAAATCGTGTCGCAGAACACATAATCGTTAACAAAAATTGATTACCTGCTTTTGATTTCGGCAAGTGACCAACGCAATCCAAAATTATGTGCTCAAACGGTTCGCAAATGACAGGGATCGGAATTAATGGCGCTGGTGGAATCTTTTGGTTGGGCTTGCCCATCACTTGACACTCATGACATGTGCGACAATACTTAGACACATCGCTCTTCAAGCCAGGCCAAAAAAAATGTTTGAGAATGTGGTTGTAAGTTTTTGTCACCCCCAAATGACCTGCTAAATCAGGATCATGTGCCAAGCTCAACACTTGTTTTCGGTAGACAGTAGGTAAAACAATGACATACAACATCCCACTCATTCTCCCCATCCCCGTGAGGACGCCATTTCCTTAACAACAACCCATATTCGATCACGTATTCAGCCACGTTGACTTTATTAGGTTGAGGACTTTCCGCAGCAGAAAAAACATTTAGTTAACGACACATCTTCTCTTTGTGCAGTCTTAATTCCTTCATGAGAAATAGGTTCAGCTAACAATTCAGACTCAGCTATTGCCGTATCAGAATGCCTGTCATGTCTAACACTTTCAGATTCTTTTGGACCTGAACCAAAATGTTCCTCGATGAACACAGGTGACATAAAAGTGTCGGCCAAAACGATGTCATCTCCAATTCTGCGTTTTTGAGCACGCGTAACTACATTAGCAGCAAATACCTCCGGAAAATGATCAGATATATCACCAACAGGAATAAAACAGTCAGGTTTATCAACGACTTCGAGCACAAGTGACATTTTACCTCCCGCCAAATCGTTCCCGAGAATGAATGAAACACCTTTCACAGGAAAGGAAGAAGGTATCCCCACCTTAACAAAACCTGAGACCAAATCACATTGCAAGTGTATCCGGTGCAGCGGTACCTTTACAACACCCATCTCAATCCCTTGAACTAACACACTTGACCCACAAAACGTCTGCTCCGACAAAGGAAGTGCATCAGAGACTACAAATGATTGAATCGATCCCGTATCCCTCAAGATTTGTACCTCTTTCTGCTCTCCAGGTTTACCATTTACGGAGATCAACCCCTTCAACAAAAATGGTTTAAACCCTGAGTCAATCGCATCCTTCTCGAAAACAGCTTCAGGCACAGTCTTCACAAAAGTAACAGGCTTTAACTGTCCTTGCTGAGCCTGAGTCTTACGTCTCAGCACTAAACAATCAGAAATAAGGTGTCCCGTCTTGTGGCAATAAAAACATTCTCGTGTTTCTTTACTCTGTGGTGAATTGGTTTTAACACGGGTACTTGAATTTTGAGTTGAAAACGAACCCACTATTTTCTCTGGTCAGGGTAAAGCGAACACACTCTTATGCGTTAAGACATACTCATCTGCAAGAATCGCAGCTTGTGATAACATGGTGACCTTTTGCTCATTCAGGTACGTGACTACTCGTTCCGATAGACAATTCTTAAAATCTTCTAAAAGCATTAACTCTCTCAACGAACTCAACTCTTGCACGTTGTTAGAAGACAACCATTTATCAAAAAGAATTCCCTTCTCACGGGCAAATTCCACAAATGTCTGAGCTAACTTCTTATGGTTCCTGAAACGTTGCCGATATGCCTCAGGCACCAATTCATATGCACGAAGAACAGCATTCTTTACGGTATCATATTGCATGCTTTCCTCTAAGGTTAGTGAAGAACAGACTTCCTGGGCTTTTCCAACTAATCGATATTGTAGTAACAGACACCAAACCTCTTTTGGCCAACGAAGTGCAGCAGCCACACGCTCAAAAGCAGCGAAATACGCATCCACTTCGGATTCTCTAAAGTGAGGCACTAAAGCGATCTGTTTACTAACATCAAATGTAGTGGTCGAAACATCACTCACAGAATTTTCCGAATTTACTGAAATAACAGGATTAGACTGCACAGTTCGGCCCGAGACACTCGTCGCGGAATCCAACTCGAGCTGTCGCAGTTTCACCTGTGTCTCAGCTTCAATTTCCAGTTTACGAATTTCTAGGCGTAGCTTAATTTCGGCTTGGCGCGTCTCAGCCCGTTCCTGCACTTCCATCTGGATTTTGGCTAGGCGGACCCTCAGTCGCGCATCACCCCCAGAACCAACGGAAGGCGTAGAAAGTGGAGACAAAGGCGGTAAGCCAGCCTTGGGCTCGGCCTCAACCTTCACCTCGGCATCCTCACCTTTTGTTTCCTCCACATTTCCCACACTAGTCAAACGTTTTTCCACAGCCGACATGCCAGCCCTCTCACTATCCACATCTGGAAATAAAAACACTTTTAATTCGACCAAGTGTTTCCAAATTTCATTTTTAATAATGTGCTTTAGAGATTGCCTCACCACAGGAATGCGATAGTATTCAGCTATCTGCAACAAATCGTCTTTTCTACATCGATCAAAAATTTCTAAAGTTGGATCAGCAATAAATGATTGCAAATCAAAAGTACTCATTCCACCATACTCACTTCAACATGCACTAATTCCTTTCCAGCGCAGTTTCCCGCACCACACACACAAAAAAAAAACACACACAAACAAATATTACACAAGATAATATTATAAGCAATATAAAAGTTAGGACGAGCCCCCAAATAATGATCAGTCGCTCAGACTGGTCTCTCGAACAAGAGAACCGTCTTCACAGAGTGTGCAAACTCTTTTCCCAACCCAGAGTCTGTTTTCGCCATTGAAGTTAGAGCCATTCATAAACCACCCGGCGACAGGCGATTGGTGGCGCGATCCAGACGTCAGCATCCTACGTCAGCTGATTGACAGGCGGACTCTCCGAACGAGCTTCAGACCTGAAACAAATAACGTACACAGACATACACGACAAGCGTATGCAGCAACATGCGCACAAAAATTACGAAACGCAGCATACGTAACAAGTAGTATGGAGTATCCCATCTTTGCCAATAGAAATGGTTAGATCTAAAAAGTTAATAGCCGTTTTGGAATGTTCCATGCACAATTTTATATTCCTATCATTATTGTTCAAGTGATCATAAAATTGTAACAATTCATCATGAGAACCACCCCAAATCAGAAGAATATCATCAATAAGATGGCGTTGTCGAGTCCGGTCACCGTCCAGGTCGCTCCGCTTAGATTATGTTTTTATTTACTTTTTTACCTACTTTTGCTTTCTCTTTTTACACACATTACCTCTGCACTGATCATATACGACAAAGAAACACTTTTGGACATTGGACACCGCTTAACTGACCTGTTTCAGGAGTTTATCCTCCAACCCATCGTGGTCATCTGAGATTCTCCGAAACGCCGAGATGAACAATGGCCACCTGAATAACCACCCGAGGCGATGGATCAAGAAACACAGCGGGAAACGTGCTGGGATTCGCAACAGACTGAGGAAAAGAGCACACAGCCCTCCTTTACTGAGCATTCTGCTCGCCAATGTCCAGTCTCTGGAGAATAAGATGGACGATCTTAGAGCCAGGATAAGTTTCCAACGGGACATTAGGGACTGTTACATCCTTTGTTTGTCTGAAACGTGGCTCACGCCCTTGGTCCCGGACGCTGCTGTAACGCCGTCTGAAAACTTCTCTGTTTTACGGATGGACAGGACAGCCGAGACCGGCAAATCCAAAGGCGGGGGAGTGTGTTTCATGATTAACAAGAAATTGTGTGACCCGAGGAATATCTCCACACTGTCGCGCTCCTGCTCGCCTCATCTGGAACATTTAACCATTATTTGCCGCCCATTCTATCTGCCCTGGGAGTTTTCATCGATCATCATAACTGCTGTTTACATCCCACCACAAGCAGACACCGGTTTGGCTTTGTCTGAGCTTCACGATGCGCTCAGTGGCAACATCAACAAACATCCTGACGCTGCTATTATCATTGCTGGGGACTTTAACAAAGCCAAACTCAGGCACGTTATGCCTAATTTTTATCAACATGTATCCTGTCCAACCAGAGGACCGAATACACTGGATCATTGCTACACTCAGTTTAAGAATGCCTACAAAGCTCGCTCACTACCGGCTTTCGGCAGATCGGACCATGCCGCCATTTTCCTCACACCGGAATATAAACAACGGCTCGTTCAAGATCCCCCGGTGCAGAGGGTGGTGACGCGATGGTCCGCCCAATCAGAAGCAACGTTACAGGCGGCTCTTGATGACGTAGACTGGGACATGTTTCGCGCAAGTTCATCTGACGTCAGCGAGTTCACGGATGTAACGTTAAGCTTTGTAAACACGCTAGCCGAACAAGCCACGGATACAATAACTACAAGGTCATTTTCAAATCAGAAACCGTGGGTGGACAGATCAATCCGTGCAGCAGTAAACAAATGAACTGCTGCTTACAACGCCGGTCTTCTGTCAGGAAACATGAGCGAGTACAAAGCATCGTGCTATGCTCTCCGGCGCGCGGTAAGAGCCGCCAAACACAGATACAGGGAACGTATAGAGTCACATTTCCAGCTAAATGACTCCCGACGCATGTGGCAAGGACTAAGGACCATCTGTGACTTTGGAAATAAATCCTCTGCAGAGGTGAGAGCAGATCCGTCACTGGCTGATGAGCTAAACACTTTCTACGGCCGCTTTGAAAGCAATCTAAGCAGTGTGAGTCTGCCGATCAGCGCGTCAGGAAGCAGCAGTCAGATCAGCGATCATCATGCGATCACCGTGTCGGAGGACGAGGTTCGGAGGGCACTAAAGCGAGTGAATGTAAGGAAAGCAGCCGGACCTAATAGGATTTCTGGCCGTGTTCTGCGGTCCTGCACTGATCAGCTCGCTGGTTTGCTTACATCCATTTTTAATGAGTCTATTGCTACATCGGTGGTTCCCACCTCATTCAAAAAATCTGTCATCATCCCTGTGCCTAAAAACAATAAACCCTCTTGTCTGAATGACTATCGTCCAGTTGCCCTCACATCAATAGTCATGAAGGTCTTTGAGGGACTGGTTAAAAACGTCATCTGCTCCTCCATAATGGATACTTTGGACCCTCTTCAGTTTGCCTATCGCCCTAACAGATCCACTGATGATGCCATCTCTCACATCCTGCACTCTTCTCTCACACACATTGACAGCAATAACAGGAACTACGTAAGGCTGCTATTTATTGACTATAGCTCAGCTTTTAATACTATAGTCCCCTTAAAGCTAGCTTCTAAACTCATAGACCTCGGCCTGAATTCTTCACTCTGCAACTGGATTCTTGATTTCCTCACCGGCAGACCTCAAGTGGTGAAACTAGGCCAGTACACCTCCAGCTCCATCACCCTGAACATAGGAGCCCCACAGGGCTGTGTCCTGAGTCCCCTGCTCTACTCTCTCTACACACATGACTGCGTGTCTTCGCACAGCTCCACATCCATTATCAAATTTGCTGATGATACTGTGGTTCTGGGCCTCATTCACAACAATAATGAGACCGCATACTTGAATGAGGTAGAGAAATTAACATCATGGTGCCAGGACAACTGTCTCTTTCTGAATGTGAGCAAAACTAAAGAGCTGATTGTGGACTTCAGGAAGAAACAGCAGCAGCCCTATACTCCTCTTATGATCAGCGGGACCCCTGTGGAGAGGGTGAGCAGCTTCAAGTACCTTGGTGTAAACATCTCGGAGGACCTGACTTGGACTACTCACATTCAAACACAGGTTAATAAAGCCAGGAAAAGACTGTGCCATCTGCGACAGCTGAGGAAATTCAGGGTCTCACCAGCAATCCTGAAAACTTTCTATTCTGGGGCTATAGAAAGTGTATTGACTCAGTGCATCTCAGTGTGGTATGGGAACAGCTCCAGTCAAGACTGCAAAGCACTGCAGAGAGTTGTGCGCTTAGCTGAGCGCATCTCAGGGTCTGCTCTCCCCTCTCTACAGGACATCTACCTCAAACGCTGCAGAAGTAGAGCTACTAAAATCACCAAGGACTCCATCCACCCTAGTAACCATATTTTCACTTTGCTGCCATCTGGTAAGCGCTACCGTTGCCTGATGGCAAAAACCGAGAGACTCAGGAGGAGTTTCTTCCCCCAGGCCATCAGGCTCCTAAACTCTTAACCAGCCCCTTAACACCCTCATGCCTCCACTTAATGTTCACTTTATCTTTTTAATTTTATTCACTACCTCACATAGACACACTGACAGTGTCACCATGTTTGCACATTTGCTTCTTGTACATTCCTGTGTATCTTATATTTAAGACCACAGTAAAATGCATATATGCACATTGTACATCCCTGTACATCTTAATATTTAAGACTTCAGTTTACGTTCATGCACATTATTTTGCGTTCTATTTAATTCTACAATATACATCTTTTTTATATTTTATTCTTATATTTTTATTGTTTACTTTTATTTCATTCTTACATAGCTATATTTATGTATATTTTCATCTGTGTTTTTTTCTTTAATAATTGCACTGTCCATGGAGCGGACCTGACTCACATTTCACTGCTGACAAATAAAACTCTTGAATCTTGAATCTTGAATCTTCAATATACCTCCCCCACCATTTTATCTTGTCACTATATCTGTTTAAATAGACATAATCCTTCTCCCACAAACCTAAAAAAAAGGTTAGCATAGTTGGGAGCAAAACATGTAATAAATATATAAAGTATATGTAATAAATATGATCAAACAAAATATTTCTTGCTGAACCTACTTTTTGTAATCTCTGTTTGATGCTTTGCACAACAATGAATTTAAATTATATGAGAGTAATTTCTCCAAATTTGATGCGCGATAAATAGGATTAATTAATCACCACATCATGTAATTAATAAGATAAAAAATGTAATCGCTTATCAGCCATAATATATAAAATAAATGATGGCCTATGAAATAACAAATGGCACAGAAAACGATCTTGTGAGGAACAGATTTAACGATAGGCCTACAGTCAGTGTGTCCAACTGAACATAATGATTAACAACATGTCGATTGTTTGGCTGACAAAAACGTCTTTGTAAAAAAGTAGTCACATATTATCTAAGCTTGAACGGTTGCTAAAAATAAACAAATAAATAAAAAAAAAGTTAACTATACTCAGTTAAACGCTCAAAGACTAACTGACTGGGATAAACTTCCAGTGTGCGCAAAAATGCCGAACCTGCTCTGCAAAGCCAACTGGTACCCAGCAAACACAGAACGTTGTGAGGACATCGCCAGTTAGTCTTAGTTTGGTCAGTGCGACATTACTTTATGGCGACGTTGTGAGGACGTCGTGGTAAAGTTCCATTTTTTGGAATCTCTGCTAAAATCCCAGAAACGTCGTGGGCACGTCCTCAAAAGACGTTTGCTAGTTGTAGCGACGTGGTCAATTGGTCTTAAGATAACTTTTAATATTATTGCACTACATGTATTATTATTATTAAGATACCATTTGAACAGCCTATTTTTTGGGAAATAAGTTACAAAAAATTATATAAATCATACAAAAAATTCATCAAGCATGTTAAAAGATGGCATGAATTTTATATATATATATATATTTGCCATCAGTTTAAGAACAACAAAAAAAATTACTTAGCAAATGGTGATAATGTTTTTTAATGAAAGAGAGTACAGGACAAATGAACATTTAAACCTTAAACTAACAGCGCACATCACTTTCTAAATGAAGTGCTCGACATGCTCGTGCCCGTCATTTTGTAACGGTCAACTTCCAGCGGACGGTCACGGAGGAAAGGTAAGCGCTATAAATCTACTTTTATTCATATATTTTAACTGATATAACGTTAAATGCCATCAAAGAGGAGTAGTGTTTTGTATTTTTGTAGGTTTTCTCATTCAATTTAATAAATAAATGCTGTGTTTCATTAATTAGCTCAAAAGCAGTCTCAGAGGACCTCTGAGAGGTGGTCCAAGGTAACGTTAACTGTTAAAATCTAATATAACCTTACCTGTTTTAAACTATTTGAAAGTGAATACTATACAGTATTCACTTTCTAATTATAAATATTAAGTTAATTAGTTTGTTTGAATGTCTGCTGCTCGCTCTTGATGATGCTCAAGCTAGCCATGCTGTGAACTTGAATATAAACCGCTGTATGAAGTTTAACGTTAATTAGACCGAGGCTGCCGAAATCATGTTCAGTGTATGTGGGATTAATAATTCCCCTTTTTCTCCCTCAAGTGGCAGGCTTGTAAAATTCTGTCATCTGTTCATTATTGGTGTTTTTCACATGCATGCTTTTTAATGCTCGTTTAATTCTCAAATTGATCTGATACTTTCGTTTCACAAAAAGTAAAAAAATTGTTCACTTTTTTAGGGCCTGACTGCCACCAGTTGAGTCAATGATTCAGTGAGTTCCTTATAAGGAAATAAATTTTGTGACCACCTAGTAATTTAAATGTATTATGTATTGCCTTAAATTGAACACATATATTTATCATCAGGTGAAGAGACCATTTGGGCAGCAGCAACAAGACAACTATTACATGTAGAGATGAGTTTCAAGAACTGGTACTAATTTGGTTCCTGACTTGTTCAGTACTGAAAACATTTATATAAGCTACAGGATCAATAGTGCTGCTATCAGTATTCTTGTAACATTGATTCATTACCCTTTAGACACAACCACATATTATGCAAATCATCTCCGAGTGGATGGCAGCAAGGTAGAGGTCTGCACTCCCGCGGGACCCGCGGGACGCGACGCAAAACAGTACGGCGCGGGACAAATTTTGAAAGGTCATTGCGGGCGCGGGCGGGATGATCCGGTGCACTTGCGGGTGCGGGCGGGAGGGATGATACGCTGCACTCCCGCAAATTAAATATTAGTGTAAAGTAAAATATATAAATGGTTAAAGTAGCGTTCATAATTTGTACTTGTGAGAGAGATTCTGTTTGTCAGCAATAAAAACGTTTTAAGCAATCTAAACTTGTGGATGTTGTCGTTTGGGGTAGAGGGGGGCGTAATCTCGCGCACACTTGTTTAGAGACAATTCCTTCCCGCTGCTCCGTGTTTGAATACTTCATTCAAGTTCAAAATAAACATCATGGATGAGGAACAGACTCAGAGCACCTCTAGTGCTTCAGATATAGCCCTAAGCGCTTCAGATGTAAGTACTAATATAAAGAAAGGCACATTTACTACAAAAAAATCACGAAACCTCAAATCAGACATTTGGCAGTCTTTTTCGGTTGTGCACGATGGAGAGGGGAATCAACTACCTTTTGCCTGCTGCGATAAATGCCAAAAGGTGTTAACATACAACGGACACAAATCTGGAACATCAGGCCTGAAGCGTCATGTATGTACAGTCTTGAAAGGACAAAGATTGTTGGAGTTTAGAGGAAACACGCCGAAAGTGTCAAGTGCTCTAAAGGCGAAGACAATAGACAAATGTGTGGACTTTGTTTCTGCTGACCTCCGTCCATATGACAGCATTGCTGGTGAGGGATTCATTCAGTTGACACAACATTTGGTAGACACGGCAACCACAATAGGCAGATATGATGTGAGAGATATTCTGCCTCATCCAACAACTGTGTCACGCCATGTAGATGACAGGGCACACAGATTTAGAAGGGCTGTTGTCGATGACATGACTGAGACAATTATTAAATATGGATGTGCTGTGACAACTGATATTTGGACAGAGACATACCGCAAAACCTCTTTCCTGTCAGCCACCATACATTACGTCGATTCAGACTACAATTTAGAATCTCGAGTGCTATTTTCTGCACCATTTGATGAATGCACTACAAAGACAGGTGAAAATATTCGTGCTTTATTATTTCAGAACTTAAGAGTCTTTGGAATTGATTGTTCGCTTTTGGGAAAAAAAATTGTTTTTGTCACGGATAGAGGAGCTAACATGGTGGCCTCCTTACGTGGGTTCACTAGACTGAATTGTAGTGCCCATGTACTGAATTCAGTTCTCGCACATGCTCTCTCACCTGCTGTGATGAGCCAAGTCCCCGAAGCGGCCCAGCTTATCACCAACGTGAAGAAACTGGTCAGCTATTTTAAACATTCTGGCCTGCAAGTCAAGCTGGGGAAGTCTCTCAAACAGTCAGTGGAGACACGATGGAATTCGACTCGGAATTCGAATTCGGACATGCTGGATTCTGTCTCACAGCAGTATGATGAGGTCACAACAATACTGCTGGAAAATAAGCAGTATGACAAAGTAGGCTGCATCAATAAACACACTCTTGAATCCCTGGTGGCGTTTCTCAAACCCTTCAAAGACGCAACGAATGACCTGGAGTCGGACAATACGGCATTAAGTGCGGCGCTTGTTCTGCCTTGGTCCGTGAAGCTAAGAGAGCATTGCGAAGTGGCCAAGGTTGACCCCCTACTCAATGTTATCGCATCTGCTTGTGTACAACGTCTAGACGAACTGTTGTCACCGAGTAGCCTTGCTCCAAATGGAATTAACATGCTCTATAAAATAGCAACATTCCTGACTCCCAAACTGCGTCAGCTTAAGATGGTCGATGAAAATGAAAGAAAATATGTGACTGAAGCTGTGAAAGAGCAGATTGAGGACTTGGGGTTTGATGTCCAAGCTGAGGAAAATTCTGAGCCACCTCCACCTAAAAAGGTGACATTTCGTGATTTTGAAGAATGGGAAGATGTAGGTGCTACGTGTACTGACTCGCAGAAGTCTTTAGATTCCGAGATAGAGGCGTATTTGAAAGTAAAACTGGATGGATACGAATCACACCAACCCAAAGATATCCTCCCGTGGTGGAAGAAACATTGCTTTGAATTTCCCAAACTTTCCAAACTGGCACGCCATGTACTATGTGTCCCAGCCTCCAGCGCACCGTCCGAACGGGCTTTCAGCATTTGTGGTCGCATACTGGAGCAAAGACGCAGTGTGCTGAAGCCCTCATCAGTAAACAACATACTTTTCCTTCATGGTTATTCAAAGAACCCGATAGCCTAAGCAGCAGCTGATTCTTTTACCTTTATTTTTATCATTTTCATTTATGCTGGTAGCGACCTGCTGAGTTTTTATTTTTATTATTATTATTAAAAGGTAAGCCCAGGCTATTTTCAGTTTAACACCTGTACTCAAAGCCCAAATAGTTTTTTAGTCTCAATGTTTTACGAATGTTCATGGCTAGCCTATATTGTGACCAGAACGTTATCTAATATAATTATATATATTAGATAGATAATAATATTTCCTAATCGAACAGATTTTATATTTTTGTTTTTGGTTACGGTTCGCCTAGGCTACTATTGTGAATATTATGCTGTTCGTAATACGGGACCGTTTCGTGTTTTGTATGTTTTTAAATGTTTTTATGTTTAAATGTTTTAAATGTTATTTTGTTTTTCAAATGTTCGTGTAGGCCATGCCTGTTTTTAAGTTAGACTACATAATTAAGCCTATTGGAATCTGGGCCGATTGTGTATCTTTGTTGGCGTTGGTTACTGAGGCCTATTTAATGTTTTGTATGGTCATATGCAGGCTTACCAATAAATATGTTACCAAGGAATTATGTGTGCACGCATTTTTTTTTTTACAAGACCTTTCGTGAGACAGAAAGTGAACATCCATCCTGCCCAGGGGCAGTTCTAAGGTCATTGGATATTCGGGTCTTCAGCCCAAACTAAAATTGGGTATTTTTATTTAAAGGAATTAATTAATATAAACGCGATTTTAAGGGAATTAAGAAAAAGAAAGGCTTAAGTTGTGTTAGTGAAATAATTGTAACTATTTGCAAATAATATTTTATTTTTAATTATAAATGAATCAAGGAAATTATAGCATATTTTCAATTAAAAAAAGCAAAATTTAATAAATAAATTAAAAAGTTGAGTAATTTGCGTCACCGGATAGGCTACTGTCGGTAGTTGATCATTTCTATTGTAAAACAGTCAAATATTACATTTTTATCTACTTGCATTTTACCAGGCATTCGTTCGCTTCTTTAATCATTTTGACATTGATGAGCTAGACCGCTGAACTTTTAGTCATCCTAACAACAAACAGAGCATTGCGTAATGTAGTGCATCAGAGCAGCATCAAGAATATCAAGTGCACAACGCTGCTCAACGCTGCAAAAAAGCACATCGCTTTAATGCAAAATGGAAAAATATAAATAAAACTGTAATATGCACATGATTAGGTAATCACGGCTGCTGTAATCATATTCACATTTCTTTTTCTGATTAATTGTTTTGCTCTATGAGAGACACAATTTAACAAAATTATTCGGGGCTAAAAACGTCCTAGCGCCGCCCCTGATCCTGCCTGCCGTCTTGCGGGCATTTGCGGGCGGGAGCGGGACATAATATCACAGATGCGGGCGGGAGCGGGACTAAAAATGACAAATCTTTGCGGGAGCGGTACTAAACACTGCGGGAGCGGGACTGAAAATTGTGTCCCGCGCAGGTCTCTACAGCAAGGATCCTGTTCCACAGGAAGCAGTTTATCCTGGGTGAAAAACTAAACCTGGTGGTTTCACCATCACTCAGGCAAGACTAAATACATTTAAATTGATTTCAGTTGGTTATGTGTTTCAGGTCATCCTGACCATTCTGCTGTTCTGGATGTAAGGCCATGCTGGAACTACATTTCTCGTGGTTGAGAGATTTGTGCAGTGGTATCCAGACATATAACGCCCCATCACACGGGGAGTCAACGCCTCTCGTTTACTTTTAAATGGAGTGACGTCAAGCATGGTGAAAATAATTCTGGGTCCGTTGGTCGTGACAGAAGTTGAAAACTTTTCAAGCGCCAATGCAGCCGTCCTCCAGTCAGAACATCTTATGCAAATACCCTAGCGCAGACGCAAGCCAACAAAGTGCATGCAATACCTGAAACCTTTTTGCATTTTTTTTAAATCAATGTGGAATTTCTATACTTCATTGTAGGGATGTCAATTTTCAATCATTTCCATGATCGTTCATCGTTTAAATTAACGATCAAATAATCAATTAATCGTTAACATTAATGATGCAAAATGAGTCTATTGCAGCAACATCCAGTCACCGGTATGACAGGATGTGCAAAAGTGTGTGTGTGTGTGTGTGTATGTGTATATATATATATATATATATATATATATATATATATATATATACATATACATATACA
The DNA here is from genome assembly GCF_963082965.1 of Carassius carassius. NCBI lineage: Eukaryota > Metazoa > Chordata > Actinopteri > Cypriniformes > Cyprinidae > Carassius > Carassius carassius. The sequence goes on from NC_081759.1 coordinate 7,297,629, forward strand.
TATATATATATACATATACATATACATATACATATATATATATATATATATATATATATGTATGTATGTATGTGTGTGTTGGTGTATATATATATATATATATATATAGGAACTTAAAAGCTTTTCGTCGACTCTGTTGCAATGGCATGTAATTAACTTGACATTTTTTTCTCGTCCTGTCATCATAAAATCCAGTTTGATGGCGTTTTACACACATTTTGGCTATAGTCAGAACTAAAATCTGTGATATGAGCACGGAGTGAGTCTGTGCTGAGATCACGGATAACTCTAACGCAAGCCAATGGAACTCATCTTCCGTGGTCCACACACGGATACTCGTTTCAGTGATGGAGTACAGACCTCACTCAATGAACGTGCTATCTCATCTTGAAACGCAACATTTGAAGTATTTATTTTCCAACACCAAATACCATGACCAACCTGACTGTTATTGTAACTATTGCATTGTCCTACCATCATACAAATTCACTTTAATTCTGTTAGCCTAACTAAAATCTGAGATACGAGCACGGAGTGAGTCTGTGCTGAGATCACGGATAACTCTTCCGTGGTCCACACACGGCAACCCAGTCTCACGGCAGTTCGTGATTTGGTCACGTAATTTAATCTATTTATTCGTGGCAGGGACACGTTTATTTCATTATTTTCGTGATTGCAGCACGTTTTTTAAACTAATGCATTTCAATTGGAGGCATCTTTCGTGCATCAGCACGATATTTTCTGATTAATTATTATTTTTTATTTTTTTTCACAGGACAACAGAAGAAACTCACTGAAACTTAAAAAAAAAAATCGGAGCTTAACTTACTGTAACAAAACTGAGCAACACACTGTATTGCTGGTGACAAAAACACATATTACAACTTTTTTGCTGTAAAATGCGCAATGGTTCTTTTTTTACTTTTTTATTAATTTTTTTTTTTTTTTCATAGGCCTAGATTTTTTTTTAAATTACATAATTCGATATCAAGTCCTTGACACATAACTGTAACACAGTTTCACATTTAGAAACAATATAGTTTAAATAAAAAGAACCCAAAAAATAAATAAAAAATAAATAAACTAGCAGAGATAGGCCTACAGATCTTTTTTTGTTTGTTTGTTTTGTTTTTTACTTTAGACTCTAAAGTTAAAAGTTTTTATTAAGGTTATTGTAAAGGCTGCTTAAAAATGCTGTCGCTGATGAGCTGCTGATCGCTGTCAGATTCTGTGATATGAATGTCCGCGTTGGATGGCTAATGGGCTTAGAATGAGCCCCGCTCAGCCCTTGTTCTGGCTTACTGTAATATTTCACCGGTAATAAGACCGAAATAATATAATTAAAATAAAGAAATGAATGAATAAAATGCTAACATCTAAATAAATGTTGATAGATGTAGCATTATAGTTTTAAAAATATTAATAAACAGCAAATCAACACAGTTTCGAAATAATAACCGATAAGGCGTAATCTAGCGCCTCTAGCGTCACTGACATGAGATGTTTATCGCTATGAAATCACGTTCAAGAAGCCTCATTCAGCACACATCGCGATACTTGCCATCAGTTTACAAGAGCCGCTGGTTGGGTGAGTTAGTTTATGGTGAGTAGTAGTAAATATGCTCTTTTAATGCCTGTTATAAAATGTATTCTGTCTTCTTTGTTAATCAGATGAGCGCCTTATGTTTACTCTGTATTACATCGGTCATCCGAGGCTGTCTTTGAGTTTCATTGTGTTTAACTAAATGAACACAGCTGCTAACTGGGGTGATTAAACTCTATCTGTCACGTGACGTGCCATAGACCTGGGATCCGTTTTATATTCATTTCAAAGATGTACGTTGTATTTGTAGTAAAATCACGGTAACCATGACACCTACAATAGTAGGTAAAACCCAGTAAACAAGACATTTACCATGTTTTTTTTACCGCAGTAACTGTAGTTTTACCATGGTTTCGAAATAGCACAATAATCACCAAAATAACTATAGTTGTACCACTGTAATGGTAGTGTTTTAATGTGCTTTTATATGACATATTTCACAGTAATCACATTTACTGTACCATGCTTGTAATACCTTTTTAATGTAAATCAAAAAAAAAAAAAATTCCCATCTTGCAGTCCATTCATATTAGTTTTTATCTTAAATATTTTACTCACAGATCACTATTAACATTCTGTATATAATTCTGTTTTATTTTCTTTCCCCTTGTATTTATTTTTTAGCTGAAAAGACGTAAAGGAAGCAGTCACCCCAGTCGTGTTTGTGGAGAGGTATTCCTTCAGAAATGGAGAAGACAGATAGGGCTGTGACGGTTGCCGTAACAACCGCGTCACCGCGGTGATCGGTTGCTACCGCGGTTGTCTACTGCCACCGGCGGTAGTGCACGCGACGTCACAAACTCTATAGCAAGCATAATACAACGTTTTGTATATAAGTGTAATAACTGTAATAGTTGCAAATTCTATGTCTATGGTAATAAACAAATTACCTCAAACATTCCTTTAGATATGCAGATTTGAGCACAGGAAAATACAGTTTATGCATTCAGCAAATTAATTTAGTGTTGGGCGATGGATCTTGTTGGGAAAGCAAATACCGCATCACCGATCTGGAGTCATCTGCATTCATGTCACCCATCGGCGTTTGCACAAGTTCTCGTGATCGCAAACGCTGGCTGGTCAGGTTTGGTGAGGCTTTCTCCAAACTGGCCAAATACAAACGAGACAGCGATGAATAAACGATGGTAACAAGAAATATGGCAACGATTCCTATTTCAAAGAGAGCGCGTTCAGATGAAGAGTTAGGCCGGTGACACACTGGCTGCGTGGCGTGAGCGTGGCATGTCTGCTGCGTCCCAGGAGCGTGGCGTTTTCTGTGTCTTTACACACCAGAAGCGTGCCTGACGCGGCGCGCTGCTGCTGCTGTAGGTGACATAGAGGGAGGCCGCCGACAGACCAGGATCTTGTCTTCATGACAACAATATAAACTTTTTTTTACAGACCTACAACTACGCCTACTGATAAAGGACACCGTCAACAGTTTTGACGGCAAAATATACTATGTTTGACAGGTGCAATATTTGAAAATCGATAATTATTTATTTATTTTTTTAATTACATTTATATCTGAATTTATGTCAACCTATAGACTTTCAAACATCAAAATGTCATGAATTAATATGTATTTGTGTACAAAATGACATATAAACATATTTTCCTATTATATTTTGCCTGGAAACGCTTCCAACACGCACGCGTGTACCGTGAAAGATAGGCGTCGGTTCTATTTCTAGCATGCACACGTTTTCCGCGCGCGTCTCACGCAGGCAGTCTGCAAGCTCTAACCTGTTAACATGGGAGCCGAATTAAAAACGGACACGCCACGCTGCTGAGACGCTTGCGCCACGCATCCAGTGTGTCGCCGGCCTAAGTTATTGAGCTTGCTTGGTGGCGGAAAAGTAAACCGGACACAACACAACCGCGTTGCGACAGGTTTAGTCTGTCTAGTGTCTATACAGGACATATGAACTCTGTGTCAGTAGCCTACATCACAGACCGGACGGGGATTTATCATATTGTGTTGTGCTGCATCCAGTGTAGCATCACTGATTATAATGAGTATTTTGTCGCGCTGCGTCGCTCGCGTCCGTTAGATAGGGGGTATTTAACTTTTCTTATTTAAGCTACTTTCTTGCTTAACTGAATTATTTTTTTGATATTTATTTTAGTGTTTTGCAGGCGGCGTTCACTGACAGAAGTGCTCAAATAAACACTAACTGACGAGTTAAATAGGATGTGTTAGATGAGTGAGATGGGCTGATTTCTAGACGTGCATACATATAAATATATTCTGTATATAATATATATAAAATATATTACATGCATGTCCAGTTTAAGTCAGCTTTAATCACCTTTTTTGGTAATTCCATGAATTAACTGACCACGACACTGCTTGCACATAGTTTATGCGCCGCCTTTGAGCACAGGACCGTCCACGCTCGCTTCACTTGCACCTGATAATAAAGTGAAGTGGAGCGCGTGTCTGAAACGTCTCCTGTTTAGTCATTCTGTGACTGAATAAATTTACTTCTTGTCTTGAGAAAAAGTGACAGAAGCAGCAGTTGTGAGTGGGTGGCCATCCCCGCCCCTACGTAAAATGATTTGAATACGTTAAACTGGAAAAAAATTATCGCCTTCGTTAACGAGCAAATTTTGACACCAATATATTTATACATTTATATATATATATATATATATATATATATATATATCAGCTATATATATATATATATATATATATATAATGTTTTTTTTTTTTTTTCAAACACCGCGCCACCGGCGGTTGTTGGTCCATGACTACCACGGTGGTAAACATCAGCCACCGTCACAGCCCTAAAGACAGAAATCTGCAAAGACAGGTTGGTCTGTGATAGTTTGTCCCTTTTATCAAACATTCCTGCTGTTATCATTTGCACAGCATTTGTTGTTTCTTAAACTGTTGTACGGTCCAAATACCCACACTTGCCATCTTTGCACATTTCCTTTATTTGGCCCAAGTGAGCATGAAGATCACAAGTGTGTGTCGATCTTAACATGACAAAGTTCGTTTCAACTTTGCATTTTAAAATAAACTTCTAAATGTCTTTTCAATAGTTCCTATTAAAGATGACAATTTAATTTGTGGTGCTTCTAATTAAGTGATAAAAAGAAGTTACAAATGATGTACAAAATAAATATACTTTTCTGTGCACCAAGAAAACGTGCAACACTTTGTTTTACTACTAAATTATTCTCAATATCTAATTATTATTATTAATATTTCACATACATTGGAAAGATTTGCGTGACCTCCTGTGAGATCTCTGCAAAAAGTCTCACGATTAATTCCAAAACATGATGCATGATGGGATACACTAAGCGTTGTATAGCGCTCCGGAGCAGTATTGGAGAGGTTTAGTGTGTGTTAAGAATGCTGTGCTTTGGCATTATTAAACCTCAAGTGTGGGTATTTGGAAAGGGGAAAAGTCTATAAAATGATCCCTAAATACAGTCGCACATCAAAGTCTTAATAATTCACTAATTCAATTTAACACTTGTATGATATTGTACAAGCCCCTGGACAATTTCATCTGACACTATCACAATATTAGTAATTCAGTTGCCCCACACAGTCAGAAAGTTTATATTGTTCATTGGCTTCTCATTAAATTACTTCAAATAAGCCCCATCAGTTCATGTTCCCACTATAGGTGATCTCCATGAGTAGAAATGCTAGTTTAATGTGTCACGTGATATATATTAAATCTTTGATTAATTTGTCAGAACCAGATCAATTACACTACTGATAACAGTCCTGTTAGCATGTGTTCATTTTTAAACAAACTCATATGAATATAGCTTGCTATTAATGACTTGCTTTTAATAATGGATGCATTTAACATTTAATTATACAGCACCTTTGCAGAGGATGCTTTTATGGTCTAAAAAATAATGTATATAAGTAATGTATTAGTTAAAGTATATAGTAATGTATAAGTTGCATGTAATGAAATAATATTTCCTTTCTTTCTGTTTTGTAGGATTATTTGCAGATAATGCTGTTCTTCTTTTTCAGAAGTTTTTGGTGAGCCAACCCTCACACACCTTCCTAAAAACTAAAAGAGCTATTACTGAGTCTCAGCTAATCTTGCCATGATCTGATCTTCCCAGGTATTTTTGTTTAAAATATTTTTGAATCAACATTTACTCAGCAAATGCTCTGGTCTGAATCTTACTTTAAATTAACTTAATTATATGTTTAATGAGCAATATTAATTGCACACAGAGTAAGTAGAGATTATCTTGTTTCACAGAAGAGAAGGAAGACCAAGGAAATTATTTGCTCAGAATGAGGAATGAAGACGGTCATCTTGTGCTCAAACAAACAGAAGTCCACTGGTATGTGTGTGTTGAAGTAATGTTGTGTTATGTGTTACAGGACTTTATGATGATATCTCACATGACTGGTCATGTCAGCCGTGATTATTCTTTCCAATCTTTTTATATTTATTTTATTTTATTTGATACAGCTATTATAATTATAGCATGTTAGCAAAGTGTGACTGGAACATTTTTAATCTTTTAGAAGAAATTGTGGATTGATAGTTGATTGGTTTGAAGCAAGAACTTACACTGCACAGATTAAAACACATTTGTGAGAGAAGTCAGGAACTTTGGAGAAAGATTCTAGAGCAAGAAAGACACATTTACTGCAACATTAGATCAATTCTAGAGTCTCTTAGAACTACACATGCTAATGGAGTCTCATGAGCAAGACCTTTGCCTCTGTAATTTTTTTCTTAATTCTTGCATAATGAAATTGTTTATTGCAGTATACCATTTTACTTTGCACAGATGGTCTCATCAGCCAAATGAGGGGTTTTGACAAAGTGATGCTCTTGAAAGGAGTGAAAGAAGTGGATGTGGTAAATTGTCTTCAAAGAAAAAGCTTCTCAAAAGGTCTTAAAGCAGCTTGAAGAATGGTAAGTCTACAATACTACAAGGGTCATAGTTGCTCACCCTGCTAAAATCACGCAGAACATAAGCTGAGCTCTCTGTCCGTTAAACAACTTCATCTGGATTGTTTGTTTTACTTTGACCAGGTCTGGGATCTGTCTGAAAATGGGATGTTAGGACTGAGAGATCCTCTGGCTGAGAAAACGCTACACCACATCAGTGCTGGATATCAGCCACAAACTGTTTCCAGACACGAGAGAAGATGATCATGATGGGGAGATGAAACCAGTTTAGATGTGATGATAGGGAATCATTATTTTCTGAAACCGTGTAAAATGTCTTATATGTATCACATGATCTGTATCACAGTTGACTGGATGGGACTGTGTGACTTTTAAGGACATTTCATCACTCATCTGTTTGAACTGATTAATATATGAGGTTATACAGTGTTGGGGAGTAACTAGTTACATGTAACAGCGTTACGTAATTTAATTACAAAATTATTGTAACTGTAATTAGTTACAGTTACTACGAAAAAATTAGTAATTAAATTACAGTTACTTATGAAATTTTTAACGATTACAAAGGGGATTACATTTGAATATTTACACACATCCACATACAGATTTAACTGATTTCTTTCCCAAATTGCACTGACTATTCTGAGACATACCGCCCTAATAATTTCCGGGATGCGGAAATACAGTCTGGTTCGTAGAATCCAGTCATAAAAACGGAATGCCTAACGCGGACGGAATATCCCACATTTTGGATGACTAAATCAAAAGTAGGTCAGTACACTTGAATCAAAACATGACATGGACTAGTGTCTGTGAATATTAAGCCCCAAAAATGCAATAGCCTATATGACTTGCACATTCTGCGTGTCTGTGGAAATCAGGCGCGGACTGGACACCGGGAGAACCGGGACAATTCCTGGTGGCCTGGCAGCCGATTTTGCCCCACTATTTAATATCATTATTGTATAATTGCCTGCCGAATGTACTAAAGTGATCATTTGCGAATCCGCCATTTGATAATTAAATCTCTAATAAGTCATGAAGTGTTAGTCATGACTCGCATGCTCTCCGCACCTCCGCCAAACGGTTTGGATCAGACTCAGAGTAATCAATGCGAGAGAGAGAGAGAATAGAGTGGACTGTGGAAGCGCACAGCTGGAGCATAGAAGCAGAACTACTGTTCAGGGTTTTAGGTTTCATCTGTAAAGATGCTTTTTTGTCTTTGTTTTCTTTATTTATTTAATCAAGCAGCAGCACGTTGCTCACCAGTCATCAATCAAAATACTATATGAAGGACATCATTATTAACAGTTGTAATGTTACAGTAGGAATTTATCAGATTTTTTTATAGGTTTAGGGGGAGCTACGACAGACAACAACACAACCCTTACGAAAATTTAGGTACATTTTAATATTTAACTATAAATCCAGAGAAAATGTTTACTATTTTTTAAATGTGGTAACCAAAAATGTAAAATTATTTTACAAATGTATTTATTTAAAAATAAATACAAATCCATTTGCAAAAAAACAAAAACAAAACAAGGTTATTTTACTTTTATATAGGCTAATAAAAGCAAGGTTAATTTTTGTAAGAGAAAAACATGAATCGTGTACAGTATTAGGATTTTTCTATAAAGATATTGTAGTATTGTAGAGTATTGTATTGTAAAGTATAGTTTTGTTCAATCTTGAGTATTAAAGTCACGAGAGAGATGGATAACAGGGCAAAATAAAGAGACAAAAGAAAAAAAAGAGAAAAATGGAAGTGAAGGTGCAGTTCAAGAGAGAACTTTTAATTATTTTGCATGTCCCCAAATTAAAGATTTAAACCTTTTTTTATGTCAGGTCCATACAAAAAAATAGTTTTGTCCATGAATTTATTTGTATGAGTTTGAATTTTCCAGTCAGAATTTTTTTCCCAGTCCGCCCCTCCTGTAAATTAATGGCAAAGACATGGTTTCATTTACTACACAGGCCTACTGAAGCATCCGGGTGTTTTCAACCTCTGCCATCTCAATATAGGAGTACACAAGCACATAAACATAATTTCTAGAACTGCTTTGTGTCACTTAATGTGCATTTTACTTATTTTGAGAAAATATCATCATATACAAAGAGACAGCAGTTTAAAAAAAACACCAATGTTTCAGGAGTTTAGTACACAGAATACGTCACATGCTTATTAGATAACTGTATTTAAGTTGATGTATATGTTTTTATTTATTATTCTTTAATTTCCACAAATTTAGAAAAGTAATCAAAAAGTACTCAAAAGTAATTAGTTACATTACTTTAATAAAGTAATTGAAAAAGTTACACTACTATTACATTTTAAACAGGGTAACTTGTAATCTGTAACCTATTACATTTCCAAAGTAACCTTCCCAACACTGGAGGTTAATGTATTTTTGATGATAAATAATTATTTTCCTTGAATCTTATTTGTCTTGATGCTACTTTATCATCTTTATAGTCTATGCTTCAATAAAATGAATATGGTGAATATTGTGTTCTGACGATTCTTGGTAAACACATCATTTTACTAGGTAGGCTCATATGTGTTTATTTTAGACTTGGAAAAACTACATATTATTAATTATCGGGATTATTTTTTACTTAATACATAAATATTTTTGATCAGATTAATGACATCTGGGACATCAATACACCATAAAGTTATTATTGTTTATATTTAGCAACAAATGCCAATTGTTTTGTGAAAGAAAGAGAGTTACAAGTTTAATTATTTTGCATTACAAGATGGTGCCATGGGCTTTATTGTTACAAACACTTGAGGGATGAGAATGTAGCAGGAATGATCAACATGGATCTTGTACTGTATTCAAACCAAGAGCAGGCACATTACTGATGTCCAGCACATGAGCAGCAAGATACGGGGGTGAGGAGGACATTTTTACACAGATTTTTGCTGATTAGTTATGTATATATATATATATATATATATATATATATACAACCCGAATTCCGGAAAAGTTGGGACGTTTTTTAAATTTTAATAAAATGAAAACTAAAGGAATTTCAAATCACATGAGCCAATATTTTATTCACAATAGAACATAGATAACGTAGCAAATGTTTAAACTGAGAAATTTTACACTTTTATCCACTTAATTAGCTCATTTAAAATTTAACGCCTGCTACAGGTCTCAAAAAAGTTGGCACGGGGGCAACAAATGGCTAAAAAAGCAAGCAGTTTTGAAAAGATTCAGCTGGGAGAACATCTAGTGATTAATTAAGTTAATTGATATCAGGTCTGTAACATGATTAGCTATAAAAGCTTTGTCTTAGAGAAGCAGAGTCTCTCAGAAGTAAAGATGGGCAGAGGCTCTCCAATCTGTGAAAGACTGCGTAAAAAAATTGTGGAAAACTTTAAAAACAATGTTCCTCAACGTCAAATTGCAAAGGCTTTGCAAATCTCATCATCTACAGTGCATAACATCATCAAAAGATTCAGAGAAACTGGAGAAATCTCTGTGCGTAAGGGACAAGGCCGGAGACCTTTATTGGATGCCCGTGGTCTTCGGGCTCTCAGACGACACTGCATCACTCATCGGCATGATTGTGTCAATGACATTACTAAATGGGCCCAGGAATACTTTCAGAAACCACTGTCGGAAAACACAATCAGCCGTGCCATCAGCAGATGCCAACTAAAGCTCTATCATGCAAAAAGGAAGCCATATGTGAACATGGTCCAGAAGCGCCGTCGTGTCCTGTGGGCCAAGGCTCATTTAAAATGGACTATTTCAAAGTGGAATAGTGTTTTATGGTCAGACGAGTCCAAATTTGACATTCTTGTTGGAAATCACGGACGCCGTGTCCTCCGGGCTAAAGAGGAGGGAGACCTTCCAGCATGTTATCAGCGTTCAGTTCAAAAGCCAGCATCTCTGATGGTATGGGGGTGCATAAGTGCATACGGTATGGGCAGCTTGCATGTTTTGGAAGGCTCTGTGAATGCTGAAAGGTATATAAAGGTTTTAGAGCAACATATGCTTCCCTCCAAACAACGTCTATTTCAGGGAAGGCCTTGTTTATTTCAGCAGGACAATGCAAAACCACATACTGCAGCTATAACAACAGCATGGCTTCGTCGTAGAAGAGTCCGGGTGCTAACCTGGCCTGCCTGCATTCCAGATCTTTCACCTATAGAGAACATTTGGCGCATCATTAAACGAAAAATACGTCAAAGACGACCACGAACTCTTCAGCAGCTGGAAATCTATATAAGGCAAGAATGGGACCAAATTCCAACAGCAAAACTCCAGCAACTCATAGCCTCAATGCCCAGACGTCTTCAAACTGTTTTGAAAAGAAAAGGAGATGCTACGCCATGGTAAACATGCCCCGTCCCAACTATTTTGAGACCTGTAGCAGAAATCAAAATTGAAATGAGCTCATTTTGTGCATAAAATTTTAAACTTTCTCAGTTTAAACATTTGCTATGTTATCTATGTTCTATTGTGAATAAAATATTGGCTCATGTGATTTGAAAGTCTTTTAGTTTTCATTTTATTAAAATTTAAAAAACGTCCCAACTTTTCCGGATTTCGGGTTGTATATATATATATATATATATATATATGAATGAATTTGTCCTTGTGTAATAGTGAAGTATCACAATGTGTTGTCCTTGATTACTGCTTAACAGTGGGGAATAGATAATGGCATGTTGTTGCAGGTTCATCCATTATATTTATTGCTGTTTACTTCAAAAATCAAATAAATAATCTATTATTTTTATTATTAAATCATTTCTTTATAATTTTTCCATGTTTCATCAGATGGCCTCACATTGTCCTTTAAAAAGTTTTCCTAGTCATGATGTAAAAATAGAAAAGGTTGGTCTGTGAAAACTGTCAGATATAAATGGGACTCAGCTCAGTTTGTTGTCCATGATGAAGAGAATACATACATGTAGGTTTTACTGCCCTTCTACCCCCAGGGGCCCAGTAGCACCCCCTGGAAGATCCAAAAACTGTACATTTCAAATGGCTGTAAATCAGAGTCCAATTAACGTATCAAAGCAAAAATCAGTAGGATTACTATGTATGCTATGCTGATAAAATAATGTTGGGCACAGTTTTCAGAAATAAATGGAAAGGTGGCATAAAGGCATTTTAAATATTGCTCACTCTAAAATACTAAATTTCATCATGTCTCTCAAATATATCATAGTGGTTTACACAGTGAACATATTTATATGTCCAGTTTACCATTAAATATATTATTTATTTCATTTCGTTAATAAAATGTTTTAAACTACATTACCCATAAGCCTCCGTCGTTCTATCTATGGAAAGGGAAAACTAGGCGCTGTTTTTTGTAGTTCATTAAAGTTATTCTTAGGGTTAGGGTTAGGATCTCACTAAAAAGGTGATTTTTCTCAACATAGAAACACTTCATTGTTGACTTAATATATTTACTAATGTGATAATAGCAGCAAAACATACTTTTGTAACATAATGCGCTGTTTAATATTGGTTAAAAGATAGTCCAACCACAGACAGTCCTGCGGTGACAAGAGACATTCACAGCCAATGACATCAAAGCTGAGCAGCGTCATCACACTTCCTTAACCATTTATGGTCATTCATGAGTGCTGTCTTCCGTTTTTCGGCTAAAGGGATAGATAAATTTAACAATAAATTAAATTTGCCACCTATTAGATAGTGTTTTATTAACATCTACACCTTCTTCCAACAATAATGCAAATAGAGAAATTATTGTTATTCAGCTTGACAAAAATTAGCCAATATTGTTGTGCACATGTGTATGTACAACTACACATGCGATGTGAACTGCACAGTCACAGTTGTATCTTATCTAACCAATAGATTAATTTCATTCAATTTAAAATATAATTTTTTTTTCCTGACCAAAGACAAGTGCATTTACTAATAAAAAGTAAAGAGTGAAATTATTAAGTTATTAAATTATTCACATTTGTTTCTGTGATTTGCTTTACCAATTGATCTCTAGGAATACAAACTGAAATAAAGCATAATGAACATACATAATTTTGTAAGAATTTTCAAGTATTTATTGATATGTCAATCTCATTTAAAGACAAAGTGCGCATATTACTGCACTGTCACCAAGCTCGTTTTTGAAGAATAAAACTATGAAGAATAATAAGGCAGTTATGTTGTAAACGTTAACAATTTTCAGTATGCAAATACTTTTATTAAAAAACAAAAACAGTATAAATACGGTATGTCTTTCAGAGAACACCGGAAAAAGTGATACAACACAATGTAAATGTTTCAAACTCACAAAATAACACCATGAAGACATGCATGTCAAGTGTGCAATATCATCTATAAAACGCAATCAGCACAGCATCAAATAAACACTGATTGGCCGAACAATGGAAGACAGAGAAAGTGTTCAGGAAAACAAACACCTGCTACATAAAAATGCAGAAATATAACTTTAACAATAACATCATTCACTTCATGACTGGAACTAGGGGATGGCTGTGCTTGAATATGTCCTTTACTAAAACTCCTGATGAGAACTGATGCTTTTTTTATGATAAAAGCACCAGAAGTAAAGTTTACTGTATGAAGCTTGAAAAAGAGAACACAATGCTTTATCAATATGATAAATACTATTTTTAACTGTTGTTGTCATCACTGGTTATGTATACAGTACAGTATATGGGTTGCTGGAAGGTCACAATGTATTCATTATAAGCTTAATTAAAACAAAATTACATCTTCTGCAAAAATCAAACCCCTGCAGAGTCTAAAGTCACTGATCCAGGAACCATTTCTGTGTGTGTGTGTGTGTGTGTGTGTGTGTGTGTGTATGTGTGTGTGTGTGTGTGTGTGTGGGGGAGGGGGGGGGGGGGTAAAGAGTTAAAGAGGTGAGTCCTTGTGCATGATGGAGAACTACAGTGTTATCTGCAAGCAATCCTGTAAGACAGAAAGGAAGGACATATTAGTTCATTACTTGCAACATTACTGTGTTTTTTTAGACCATGAAAGCATCCTCTGCAAAGATGCTGTATAATTAAATGTTAAATGCATCCATTATTAAAAGCAAGTCATTAATAGCAATTTCTAGTCATGGAGATCACGTATACTGGGAACATGAACTGATGGGGTTTATTTGAATTAATTTAATGAACCAATGAACAAAATAAACTTTCTGACTGTGTGGGGCAACTGATTTTCCAATATTGTGATAGTGTCAGATGAAATTGTCCAGGGGCTTGTACAATATCATAAGTGTTAAATTGAATTACAGTGACCACCGTGTCAGAAATGCAAAACTTCAAAGGTAAACACAGTTCAAAAAACAATGACAGAACATAACTTATTCTGCTAAAATGAACAATAATCTCCCTAAAATTATGTTACACAAGCATCCACTCACCTTATCCACAACACGCGCCAGTCCAGTAAACAGAGAGCTTCCTCACGTTCATGTGTTGCTCGTCTGAAATTCCTCCGCGATTTAGTTAGGTCGCTGTATAGTCTGGCCTTGTCTCCTTGTTTGATGTTGCACTGAGATGTCTTTATGTATTAAACATGAATCTAATGTCTAGATATGCTGAATGGTTTTATTATATTTATTTTATTATATTTATTTATTTGACTCCTGCGCATGAATCCATGTCCAGAGATCTGGCCGGTTAGTGCCAATAAGCTAGTTAAAGTTCACTGAACTACATTGGGCTCCTTGAATTTCAGTCACATTAAACTGACTTAAACTTTTCATCATGTCATTTATACAGTGTACTTACTAATAATGCAACACATTGTTACTAGTAAGAATTAAAGTGTAACTGGAGCACTCATTCAAGTTTACATTATTTAGTAAACTAATTTATACATTTTCACCGCAAATAATTTGTCACAAAAATGTATCTGATTTAATACTAGTAAAAATATAATTATGATCAGTAAAGCTGGAAAATTTTTAAGCTTAAATTGCTTGTCATAGTCCTACTTAAAACGTTAGTTCACCCAAAAATGAAAATTATGTCATTAATAACTTACCCTCATGTCGTTCCAAACCAGTAAGACCTCCATTTATCTTCGGAACACAGTTTAAGATATTTTAGATTTAGTCCGAGAGCTCTCAGTCCCTCCATTGAAACTGTGTGTACGGTATACTGTCCATGTCCAGAAAGATAATAAAAACATAATCAAACCAATATCCCGGAGTAATTCATTTACTCAAACAGTACTTAAATTCAGAAATTAGGGGTCATTTTTGTACCTAATTATAACAGTAAAACAATGAAAAACTGTGACCTCTTCCGCTTGATCAAACACTTCAAAATATCATAACTTCCTCATTTCTTGGTCTATTTGCATAATTCAAACACCACAGTGTAGGTAATTAAAAGCCCAACAAGATTAAGATGACATCTTTTTAAAAGGTATACATAAAAAATGTATTATTTCTAATTAACCACTAATTAATAAAACCGAGAGCATCAATCCACGCATATATTTCAATATGAAATCAAAATAATCAGCCTTTAAAAAATATAATATAATAATATATCAAAAGTATATTATTATATATTTATTTTTAAGTACAATATGATATTTATATTATATTTTAAAAAGTAATATACACTTGTATATAATATATACTTGTAAGCCTACAAGTACTACAGTTACAGTAAGGGTGTATGCTAACGTAGGAATAAAGCACTCGAGGAGGGTCTTAATCAAAAAGAGGAGTTTACGGAACATCGAAGGAGATAACAGACAATTCTGTCAGGGTATTTGAGGACACAGGAGGTAATCAGGGAACTGGAGACAGGTGGGGAATAATCAATTAACAAAACAAGAACAGGAAGAAGACCAAATAAGGAAACAGAAAGTTCATAAACGTAACAGTTCGCCCCCTCCCGGAACGCTGCGTCCTCGCA
The DNA here is from genome assembly GCF_963082965.1 of Carassius carassius. NCBI lineage: Eukaryota > Metazoa > Chordata > Actinopteri > Cypriniformes > Cyprinidae > Carassius > Carassius carassius. The sequence continues at coordinate 7,313,068 of NC_081759.1, forward strand.
CCTCAAGAGGAATACCAGTGAAGGAAGGGTGGGGGTATTGGAGGCGGGCGTGGGACAGGCAAGGGGCAGGCGAAGAGGGAACAAGGAGCTAGGAACCAGGGCGGACTGGATAGAGGGAGGAGCCAGGGAGGAGCCAGATGGTCCTCCAGAGACCAGCCAGGATGGAGATCCACGGTGGAGTCGACGGCGGGAGGAGCCATGGTGGAGAAGGGGCCGACGACACCAGGGGGCCGACAGACAGAGACAGCACCGGTGGGTGAGGAGCCCAAGATGGAGCAGCGCAGCCGCAGAGCCAGGGTGAAGCTGAGGATCCGGAGGGCCTAGGTGGAGCAGAAGGCTCAGGCGACCAAGGCGGAGGCGGGGCCCAGGAAGACCGCTGCAGAGCCGGAGTGACTGAGGATGGAGGTGGAACCAGAGAGAAGGAGGAGCCTGACAGAACCGGAGGGATGGAGTGACGAGGTGAAGCCAGAGGAATGGAGTCCCGAGGCGGCGGATGGTCGACGACTGACCAAGGTGGAGCCGGAGGGACGAGGGAGCCCGGTGGAGCAGGTGGGATGCCAGGCCACGGTGGAGACGTGGGAGCTAAGAGCCAAGGCGGAGCCGCTGGGTCGAAGGTCTGAGGAGGAGTCCAGGGCTCGGAGGCTGGAGGCGGAGACAGGGAATTCCCACGCCAAGGCGGAGCTGGAGACTGGCAGTCCAGCGGCGAACCATCGCGCCCAGATGGCTGGGACTGAGGGTGAGCTGCGGGACTGACTGGCACCAGCAGAGATGAGTTTGAGGAACTGGCTGGTCTAGGAGGAGATGAGAAAGGAAGGATGGGAGGAAACACAGGATCAGGGCTGGGCAGGGCCAGCAGAGAGACAGGAGGTACGGAGCTGGATTGAACCAGCGGAAGTGGAACAGGGGAACTGGAAGGTCTAGGAGGAGGTTGGAGAGGGAGGCTGGGAGGGAATACAGGAGATTGAGCGCTGGGCGGAACCAGCGGAGAAACAGAAAACTCAGGGCTGTGCGGAACCAGCGGAGAAACAGAAAACTCAGGGCTGGACGGAACCAGCGGAGAAACAGAGAATTCAGGGCTGGGCGGAACCAGCGGAAATGGAGCAGAGGAACTGACTGGAGGAGGTGGGAGTGGGACACTGAGAGGGTATACAGGGGGATCAGGGCTGGACAGAACCAGTGAAGAAACAGGGGATTCAGGAATTACCTCCATAGACCAGTCCATAAGGTCAATAACTTGCTCCATATCATTTCCAGAAACTGAAAACAACTCACCCTCAGTCGCAGAAGTGTGGGCAGGGCTTACCTCCATACCCTCGATCTCCACTAAAACTCCCACGACGCACGGTGTTGCCGGTTCACACACCTGGTCAGTCGCGCTCTCGAGGTCCTGCTCCCATTCGGTGAAAGGCTTGGGCTCTGCGGCTGCGGTGGGCTCTGGCTCTGTGCTGCGTGATGGCGGCTGGCTGGTCTCTGGTTCGGGAGTGGGGCTGGAGATATCCTCTTCCGTGGTGCAGATGGTAAATGTGGATCCATTTTTCTTCAGCACCCACTCCACGAAAGTGGCAAAATCCTCTCGGGGACCGTTCGCTGGTAGGCGTGCCTTACACCACTCGCTCAGGCCGGTGTAGTAGAAATTTGAGAGCGAGCAGTCGGGGAAGTGGGTGAGGCACGCCAGATCGAGAAAGTCCCTGGTATGGTCCTCCAGCGAACGTTCCAGTTGCTCCAGGCATAGGAGTTGGACTGCTGGAATTGCCATTCCGGGAGAGGGAGGAAAACAAAAACCAAAAAGAAAGAAAAACACCGCTAACTAAACTGTTTGGTTCCGTGATTCTGTTACAGTAAGGGTGTATGCTAACGTAGGAATAAAGCGCTCGACAGGGTATTTGAGGACACAGGAGGTAATCAGGGAACTGGAGACAGGTTGGGAATAATCAATTAACAAAACAAGAACAGGAAGAAGACCAAATAAGGAAACAGAAAGTTCATAAACATAAAAACTACAGACATTTTGTTGTTTTTGCTGCTTTAATTTACTTTTGAAAAAAAAAGACATTTCAGTTATTGTGAAAATAATTTAATTTTACCAACTCTGTGCAGAATAATACAGCACACATGGGCTGAAATGTTTGTAAGACTCGGCCAATCAGCTTGCCAGAAATGGGTCAAATGACCTAGCAGGCAACCAGAAGCACAGTTGGTCCTAAACAAATACATGACCATCCATGGTATTTATTTATAATATGTTTGACAAAATCATGCCAATAATGTAATCTAGAGATTCTAAACCTTCGTTCTGTATGATTACTTTGAAAAATACTGCACGGATTGATGAAAACTGGGAGACGTTTTGGAAGCCAATATGATTGAATGGCCGATTCTGCTTTTGACAACAACTTCACTTGCGGATCGTAGAAAAACACATGCGAATGTTACAATCAGTCCGAAACTTCACCTAATTCAAGTTAAATGTATATTCTATCAAAAGTATTGGGTTTGAAACAAAAAAATACTCCCCTTCATAGCAGATTTTGATGCCAAACACGAGAGAAATGTTGCTTCGCTTCTAACTTTTTCTTACGGCATGCAACTTGGAAATTCGAATGTGAACATCGACGTAATTTACGTCACTAGAATATGGGCTAGTATAGTATATGTGCCATACTAGTATAGCATCTGGCGCTGCTTACCTGCTGGGAACACAGCCGCGGGAACAAAGCGCTCGTGCATATATTGGTCAGTTTGTCACATACCTACACAGTTTCAATGGAGGGACTGAGAGCTCTCAAACTAAATCTAAAATATCTTAAACTGTGTTCCGAAGATAAATGGAGGTCTTACTGGTTTGGAACGACATTAGGGTGAGTTATTAATGACATAATTTTCATTTTTGGGTGAACCAACCCTTTAAGTGGATCAATATTTATATATTCCATATTCTGTTTAGTATACATTTTAAATAGAATATATTTTATTTTAATTGTAATTGCAATTACGTGTCTGAAAACATTACATTCACTTAAGCATATATTATTTTAAACTATACTCTTTACATATTAATTTCTGGAAATAAATATAATGAAAAGAATTGGTATTATTATTTTTAGTTATTTACTTTTCTCCAGCATGTGATTGGTCGATGAACACATGACACTAAGCTCTGCTGAAGTACGAGTCATTAGTTTACAATGGATTGGTTGAGTTCACGATAGACATCAATTTCAGTTTCATTAATGAGACAAATCCTAATTAAAAACATGCTAAAAGATGCATATCAGATTTAATTAGAAAGATACTCAATGCCTCATATAGATTTCACATCAGGCTTGGATTAAAAATGTATTACTAAATATACACTTTGGGGTGAGATTAAAAAGTCAATATTAAAATATCTGCTGCACTGCAGTTTTATTTTATGGCCTTTTATTTCATTTATTAATCATTAAAAAAAATAAATAAATAAAGATTTAAATGCAAAAAACTGGAACATTGGAGACTTGGTGTTTTGATCGTGAACCATTTGAAGGACCTGCACCAGTATCTACTGATTCAGATGGAGATTGACTTGTAGCGTGTAGTCATTAGCAGTTTGCTTGACAACATATGCTTTTTAAAGAACATTAGGAGAACAACATTTTGCCCCTTGAAGAGAATGTTATCTTTAATTCATCATGTTGTTCGTGCATGTAATATGAAACACCTACATAATGTACAGCTGCTATTCTGGACCTTCAATTACTCATAAATTAATCACCACTTGTGATTGGCATATTGCATTAGCATGTGGCCTTTCTTTGCCATTTTCTTTCTAAATATGCTTCTTTCTAAATATTATCTTAATTCAAATAAAAGTGCAACACAGCCACAAGAAAATGAATGAATTTGAGTGAGAGTTATCAGAAAAAAAAGTCTGACAATTAAGGCCATGCCAGAATGAAGACATGGTATCTTATATGCTCCGCATGTGCAACCTCCAAAACCATCGGATTGAGCTGCTATCACCTGTTGTTTATAGCCGTCAGCAGTTATCAGAACCATTTGACATTAGCCTGTAATAAAAGGCACCATAGTGCTATGGCAATTTCTCATGTGATCAAGAGGACTTTCATTGCTCAGCCTCAACAGTATCATTAACACTGCAGGTTTATTGATTAAATATCGATTCAGTTGGTGCTTTCTGCAGAATGGGCTTTCAAACTCAAAAACATGGAGTCAGTGTTTGTTATTCAATAAAGACATGGAGAGTGAGAACAAGTGCCAAACCAGAAAATGTCAAAAGTCAACCTCAGAGGGTCAAATATCAATTTAAATATCAAATGATTTAATAATAATGTCTTGTATATAATAATAATAATAATAATAATAATAATAATACCCATGAAAAAAAAGCTGAGGTAAAAAAACTCTTGACTTTTGAACTTGTATTAACGGAAATGTATGGAGGGGCTGTACAATGGAAATATTTAAAAAACAAAAAATAAATATTAAAATTAATTGTATATGTACTGGTAACCATAAAAAGAACAGAGGTAATGTGGTCATACTCAGAGTATCTGTCAGTAGTCTTGTGGCTGCATTGTGAACCATTTGTAATCTGTCCAAACGTTTTGTTTCAGTAACATAATAAAGTAAGGTACAATAATTTAGTCAAGAAAAAAAAATGAGCTTCTTCAAGTCTATATGTGCTAAGAAAGGTTAATTAATATTAATCATTTTTTAATTGATAGAATCTAGCTTTGACAGCTTCACTTATTTGAGAGTTAGATTTTAAAGTAGTCACAGATCACACCCAAATTTGTTACTTGGTGTTTCCTAAAAGAGCACAATGTACCCAGGTTAAATCTAGCCGTATCACTCATAGCAGAGGGACTATAATCACCTCTGTTTTCGATTCATTAATACTCAAAAAGTTAGCAGCCATCCATGACTTCACCTTATCTACACAGGCCAACAAATGCCCCAAGGCACTGGAAGAGTTCAGGTTAAAAGACAAATACAATTGAGTGTCATCAGTGTAAGAATGAAACGACACACCATATTTATCCAAAATCAATCCTAAATATAGCATATGCAGCTAAAAGAAAAAAGGTCATAAGATTGAACCTTGCTAGACACCATAATAAATTGGTTCCAAGGCCAATACACACTCTCACATGCAGACCAATAAATTCCTATTCTGGAAGTATGACTCTATCTATATGAGCGCATTTTCACAGATACCCAAAGATGTTTCAAAATTAGATCTAAGAATCTAAGATGGTCAATCGTATCAAACGCTGTCGTCAGATCTAAAAGTAAAAGTACAGTAAAATTACAGAGGTCAGTAGCAAGAAAATATCATTAAAAACTCTCAGCAAAGCTTATTCAGTGCTAAGTTTTTTTTATTATTATTATTTTTTTTTTTTTTTTTTTTTTAACCCGATTGAAACCATTCACAGATCTCATATGCATCAACAAATGAATGATGTTCACTCCTCCATAATTTTAGCCAAGAATGTAAGTCATCACTCTTATCCAAATTAGATTTCTTCAAAAGGGGTTGAACCACTGCATGCGCACTGTAATCAGGCATGACCCCTGGGAAGCAAGCTCTTATTAAATATAGCCACTATAAAGGGCCAACTTAATTTAAAACCTTTTTCAACAAATGAGTCGGAACAATATCTTAAAAAGTTGTAGTCTTCAGTTTAAGTATAATATCATCAAGGATTGAAAGAAAAATTGTCTCAAAATTGGAGAAAGTAACACCAAATACAGATTCCTGAACAACATATGAACAGTGACTGATGTTATTATGATCATTTGATATCTGATTTATTATTATTATTATCATTATTTTGTTTTATGATTTTATGAATCGCATAAATCAGTAGACAGGTCTCCTACCAACTCTAATCTAGTATTAATAATGGAATCTATCATCGTGAATAGAACAAATCTGTCTTAAGGAATGAAGAAGCTCATTAAACCATCAAGTTAATTTATGCTTTGCATTTACCTGCTTTATAGGAGCAATAAAATCTATTGTTTTAGAACAAACAGATTCCTCCTCATCAAGATTAGGTAATAATAATAAAAATAAAAAAAGTCCATGTCTAAACAACACATTGTTTCCTGAAAGGTTTTTGCAATAGTCCTTAATAATTTGCTGAAAACTTGTGTCTATAAGGTTCAAAAAATCTTTAGACAATGGGCTTGATGGACAAAATACATGAATATTATCCCACCCCAACACTAAAACTTTGTCATAATTCAGTACCACATCGACTTAAAAAGGGAGACAACTATCCTAATAAAATCCTTATTTGGTCTTGGTTGCCAATAAATATCAGCACATTACTCAGCATCTATATTTCAAAGGCTTGAAGTTTAAATTCCCAGACAGCAAGCAGTTTCGGCCCAGATCTGGCCCACATTTGGCACGCATGGATTTACCATGAGCCAGATGTTGGCCGGTTCTGGGCCGAAACTGCTTACTGTCTGGGTTGCAAGGGTTCCTTAGGTAGTGGGAACTCATGCAACATAATCAATGACCTACATACAAGTAAACAAGACAGAGGGAAGTTTGCCAGTGAAGGGCATAAAAAATTAAAATAAAAATTGGACTGGAACACAGCCTCAGACAGGCAGTCTGTTTAACAGAGGCAGACAGCATACACTTTGGCACCATCTTTAATGTGCCTCTAAAGCCACATCAATGCATGTTGTAGATGAGTTTAAATTCCATGTTACGAATGATTATTTTCTTGTTCTGAATTATTGAAAGTAGTTTTTTTTTTCTGTCATTGAATAAATAATGCATCAAAGGGTTAATTGTGTGATTGTGAGCCCATGAAGGAGAATCATTAATTAACAGCTCTAATCTGTTGTGAAGGTAAGCAGTTTTAGTATCTTTGAAGAGATCAGACTGTCTGAGAGACTCTGGCCGTTTCAGCAACCTTCAGCTCTTCATTTAAAGCATAAAGTGACTCGAATGTCTTTGATACATTGAAAGTGAAGATTCAAAGACTGTAAAGGCTTTGGCAAAATGCAGAAGAAAGACTTAAGAAATCTGAAAGATATAAAATCTGAAATCTCAAATCATCCAATCTCCCAGCTCCCATTTTCCTTTCAGGACATTAACTACTTCAGCAAGGAAATAACTGTAGCAGTTTAATAAGTGCTAAATTAAACCAGGAAAATCAATGTTTCAACTGCCAAACATTTAATACAATGTTATGTCAGTACTTCTCAGCTGATTGCTTGCAGAGATGATCTGATTGGTATGGACATTGGAGGTAAATCCTAAATGCAGATAATACAATTAATTACATGCAACTTATAATATAATTGTGCATCAATAATAATAATAATAATAATAATAATAATAATAATAATAATAATAATAATAATAATAATAATAATAATGATAATAATGATAATAATAATAATAAATAGTTGTCATGGTGTGGTGTGGGAGAGAAGCACATAAACGATGAAGGTGATGATACAAAGTCTTTTAATAATCCATACAGGGGTAATCCGTATGGTGAAGGCAGAAACACATGTACACATTGACGAGACCGGACAACCAAATGCTAAACAGAATTCAACTTATAAGTATAACGTTAAAGAGAGTAATTGAAAAAACACACCTGAAAATAATGACAATTAACATGAGACCGAAACTAGGTCACAGAGAACATGAGGAATGAAAATGCAACATAATGTGTTCAGGGGCATGGCATTACTTCCCCTCCCGGAAGGTGCGACCTCGTGGAACAAAAGGGGAGGAGGGGGGACTGGGTTGGAGCCAAGGAGGAGTTTCCGGTGGAGGATGGAGGGGGCTAGCAGACAGAGACCACGGCTGGAGGAGCCAGGGAGGAGACAACGGAGGAACCTGGAGCAGTAGGAGCCAGGCAGGACCCAGGCCACAGCCATGATGGCGGCCCACATGGAGGGCGGGCATTTTCTAGGAGCTGGTAATGGAGGGAACATTCTAGGAGCAGGCACTGGAGGACACATTCTAGGAGCAGGAACTGGAGGATCAGAAGGCCCCTCAGGGCTGGACGAGGAAACAGAGGATGAAGGAGGGCTGGACGGGACCAGCGGAGATGACGGAGAGAGGAGGGGGGAGTTCAATTTCCAGTTCATATTCCCAGTCTGAGATCCTCCTCCTCATTTTGGCTCTATTGCCGCACCGTATTCAGCTCACCCCCAGATGTGGTGCAGGGGCGGAGCTATTCTCCGCACTCAAACTGTCCATGGCTTTCTCCCTCATGGCAGTTGGTGTTGCTGGCTCACACAGCTGGACTGACATCATGGCCTCTGGCTCCATGGCGATCCTCAGCTCTGTCACTCCATGTGGCGGTGGCCTGTCAGTCGCGGTAGGCTCTGGCCCTCCATCAACGTTGGGCTCGGGCATGCACTCCATGCATCGGGGAGATGGTGGGCTGTGCTCTGGGTCTGAAGTGGGGCTGGTGTCGTTCCGCGATGTCCACAGTCAGAGGCGATGCACAAGACACAAGCACCCCCTCCACAAAGGCAGCTAAATTCCCCTGAGGACCTTCTCCGGACAAACGCAGTCTGCACTCCTCGTTCAGGCTGATCTTGTAAAAAGTGCAGGGGCAGTAGTCTGGGAAGTGGATATGGTTGCCGATTTCCACGAATAGTCTTGTATGATCCTTGAGGGAAAGGCTCCTCTGCTCCAGCAGGAGGAGGAAGATGGCAGGATCATCCATAAAATAAAAGACAAACTGACAAAAAGTAAAAACAAAATGCGGGGAAACACAGGAGAGAAGCACGTAAACGAGGCAGGTGATGATACAAAGTCTTTAATAATCCACACAGGGGTAATCAATAAGGTGAAGTCAGAAACACATGTACACATCTACCAGACTGGAGAACCAAATACTGAACAGAATGCAGGAATCCAAACGGGGTGTGGCAGAGGGGACTCTATACCTTTTAAGGTAATCGAGTCTCGATCTCAACGACGAGATGGTCATGTCCCCGCAATGAGAACATGAGCCATCCACGAACGCAGTCTCAGCGTGCTGGAAGCCCAGACACGTGACACAGCGATCGTGACCGTCACGAGGAGCGATATATCGACCGCACCCAGAAACACACGGGCGAAATGACATCTTTAAAAAGACGCAAATCGGCCCATATCTCTTTTGTGAGAGAAATTGCTCTTTTAGGGGTGTTGAAGCGCTCAGGGGAACGCAGGAGCTGTCGCAGGTAACCCAAACGAACCGCTGAATCGCGCCGTCACACCAACACCAGCTATTGCTTGTAACACTTCGGTGATTGCAGCAAGCGATGTGCTCGGCTCCGAAGCGAAAGCTTGAATGCAAGTTGCTCACGTTGCTCCTTATATACCCGCTCTGCGGGGCGGAGCTCGCGATGCAAATCCCGCAGACCAAGGTACTTTGTGTACCATTGGCTCATTTTGTACCACTCGAAGGTGATTGGGCTATCGGGCAAGATCCCCATTCGTAACGTCGAACGTGACCGACTGAAAGGGAACACTGTGGTACATTTTAGGCAGTGATACAATGTGCAAACAAGACACATATGGAATCAATGATGGGGTAATCAAAAAACTATATATATATATATATATATATATATATATATATATATATATATATATATATATATATATATATAAAAGAATACACAAAATACAAAAACACAGGAAACAGGAACCAAATAAACTTAAAATATAGCACAGGAAATGACATAACACAGAAAACAGAGCTAAACTATAAGCACTTTATGGGTTAATATATAAATGCTGGATAAGAAAACAAATACTACTTTTAGTAGTATGCATAAATAAATAAATAAATAAACATTCTGTTATCACCTTTGTGTCACTTTTAGAAAACTTGGCACGTGTCATTGTTACTAACAGTTGTTGATTTGCATTTGTTATGTAAACAAACGTGACATGCAAAGTTTGAATATAGTATAAGCGCAAATGAGAGCTAAAACTCTGGACTTCTTTCATGGCACGTTTTGATAATGGAGACTACACAGAGCAGTGTGAACATTCTGCTAAGCATCTCCTTTAGTGTTTCACAGAGAAAAGAAATCAAAGTTTCATTAATTCTCCACATACCTGTCAAACACGACCTGACTTCAATTAGTCATGCTGTGATGTTTTTTTTTTTTTTTTTTGTTTAAAGCACACCAGCAGTTGGGAGCGGCTAGGAAAAAAAATAAATTAAAATCCATAATTTAAAGTAGTAATAAAAAGCTTTTGAGTGCACCGCTAAGTTTGAAGTGAATTGCAATCGTGGCAGTCCGAAAGTGCAGCGTGGAGGAAGCGTTAGTGATTAAGTGAGACCTCCATGGTAAATAGAGATTAATGCAGGAATATTCCTATGGCATTTCAAGAAGTGGCGACAGATAACTTTATTCAAAATATGTCAGCTTTGGCTGCTGAATGCTGTAAACTGGACTGTAAGCTCTTTCAAAGTACTGTGTCGGATTATGCTTTGCTAGTCATTAAAATGTAATGCCAGCTTCAATGCTGTGCACGTTCCCGGAAGAATTGAACTTTATGATTACATTTCAAATTGATCTGGATGTTCACAGCAGTATTACAGCTCTGTCTCTCTTGCTCGCTGACGTTCTCCCTGGTGGCGTCTCTGGCAAAAGATGAGAGAAACTACAGGACTCAGAGGACAGCCATTGATGTGCCTTGTTGAAATAGTTGGCCTAGTTTGCCGCTCTGTTTTGTGCATTTGTTCGGCTCGTTTCATGTTGTCACACAGTGTGACATCATAATGACTGAGAATGAAAAGCTGTGACTCAATATTTCGTCAAATGTCAAACAAGTTGTCCGGGCCTAAGGGATGCATAATTATATTATTATTTGAGACAACAATGATATCGCAGATAACAGGTTACAAGATCATCACTGAAAATATACTGTATGAAAGTGAATCTGATGGATAAGATTACTTTTGCTCCTATATTTTATAGTGCACATATCACTGTCTTGCAAATAATCTTTTCATTAATGTTTCTTGTCTTCTTTTAAGGTTAAACCCCTCAAAGAAGTTTTGTGATATTCATCTGAAAAAATTTTTTTATTAATATATATATCTTTTTTTATTGTGTCACTAATGGTTTCACAGCAAAATCTAACAATTGCTAGATGTTACATTTCAAAACATGGCCTTGAATTTTGGGTTATTCATACAAAGACTGATGAATAAATATTGAGACTTTATTGACAAATAATCTAGGTTTTATATAACAGCCTGTTTACAATCCTGCTGAGATAATGACAGTATTTATGTGTTCATCTTTTCAAAACTAGAATATCTATCAAATACCCACTGCAATTTATTTTCCATTGTTATCTTAGTCTGTCTAACTGAATATAATGCAGCTTTACCAATTTATACTGTCGTCCAAAAATATTTAATAAGAAAGCACAGACACAGGGGGAACCTGAAGAGCCTGTTTCCTCTCTTAGATATAACAAAATCCATGCATTTGGCAGATGAACTTTTGTCCAAAGCAACTTAACATTGCATATATAAATTTTTTTATATTCTCTGGGAAAATGACTTGCTGCTGTCGGGCTCTACTTCTTGAACAACAGGAATACTATTTGGCTATTATTTAAGATGCATGTTTACTGGAAACAGCATATACTCTCAGTTGCCATTTATAGGTTATATTCGCGCAGCACAATTTCCCACACAGGACTTCCTGCACATCACAACTGCATGATTGTACCACCTGGCAAGCCAGTGGCTGTAAACATGGATTCAGAGGAGGTGAATTTTGCCTTCACTGTTGATGCTATAGCTGGCAAAAGAGAGAGAGTGACAAAGGATTTAATGAAAATACATAAATAAATAAATCATTCAACAGCTCCTTCTTCAGCTGAAAATCACACCATGTATGCTTGACCTTAGATATACCTGCTTTATGACACAAATCAATCACTCAGTCAATCAATCAATCAATTCAATTGTGTGTTCAAGAGGTTCAGTTGTTGATCGAACCATCTTAATGTAACTGAAATGTGATCCCACACACTACATGGCAAAAGTGTCTTTATGGAAATTTGTGTCCATTTCTCGATAGCTTTGTGAACTTGCGATCTCTGTTGCAGTTTGTCCCAAATGCATTTGATGGGGTTGAGGTCAGGGATCTGTTTGGGCTAGTCAAGTTCTTCCACACCAAACTCATCCAACCATATCTTTATGGACTTTGCTTTCATGATGGAATAATAAAGATCCTTTCCAAAAGCATAGCATTATCCAATATGTACTGTATTTATGCTGAAGCATTAAGATTTCCCTTCACTGGAAGTAAGGGACCCAACCCCTGAAAAAAAAAATAATAAAAAAAAATGGCCCATATTATTATCCCTCCTCCACCAAACTTTACATTTGGCACATTACAGTCAGGCAGGTAATTCCCTCCTCCCATCTGCCAATCTCAGAAGCGCCAATCAGACTGTGTTGTTGATTACTCCACAGAACAAGTTTCCACTGAGTCCAGTGGCAGCTGCTTTTTGCAGTCCATATGATGCATTGTACCTGGTGATGTGAGGTTTGCATGCAGCTATTCAGCATGGAAACCTATTCCATGAAACTCTACCCTTTTATTAATGCCAGTGAAAGTTTGGAACTCTTTGGTATTGGCAGTGGGGTCCAATCTCACTTCTGGAAGACCAGTGTCCTATAGATTTTAGCTCCAACACATTTTTCTGGAAGTTTCAAAAATGAGTCTGAAAACCTTGATTATTTGGTTCAGATGTGTCTAATTAGATTTGGAGCAGGTCAGCGGCTCTCCAGGAACAGGTTTGGACACCCCCAAGCTCTGGAATCAGCAAAGCATTGGCAAGTTTTATGCATCAAGTGCCTCAGCAGTTGGCAATCCAATATGTGACTTTATGTGGTCGAGTTGCTACTGTACTCCTAAATACTTCTACTTTTTGATAATATGACTTACAGTTGATCTTGCAAAATCTAACTTGCATAACATTTCACAGACTGTCTTAGTTGTGCAATTTGCGTCCTGTCAGAGTACCACTCTTGCATTCAATGAATTTGCAGTTGTTCAGAGTTAATATTGGTTCAATATTACTGAAACTGATTATAAATAAATAAATTGGTAATAGATAAATAAATTGGTTGGTAATAGATGCCTTTTAACTTAAAGAAGTGTTGCTTTACATACAGTACTAATGAGGTCTAATAGCTAGTCATCCCGCTTTTGCCATTGTCTCTGTCTTTCATTATCTTCACAGCCATCATTTACATGTTTTCAATCAAAAGAAACAGCCGTTATGTGTTTGAAAAAGTAACTCAGATATTTTCTTGTAAATTTTAAAGCAACGCGTTACTAGTTACTTGAAAAGGTAATCTGATTACATAACTTGTGTTACTTGTAATGTGTTACCCCCAACACTGAATACCATGATCATAGTTTATCACATGATACACGATCATTAGTGACATTATATATATATATAATATGACATTATTTAAAATGTTACCGCAATTTCCGGAACATGTTTTTTTATTTAAAATGAATTCATTCATTCATTAAATAAAAATAAAAATAAACACCAAAATAAAAATAAAAAAACTCTGTATTATCCTTTGGCAAGGTTGGCACATTTTGTAACATGTCGGCTCGGTGTTCATCTTCAGTTCTCTCTTCACAGCAGTTCAGTCAGTGTACTGTTTGAGTACATGAAGGTTCAGTAGACTTTTTGCTTTAAATGAATGGTTGTTGTCATGGTGTAAAGAACAGAAACTGCTATTTGTTAATAACTGGAATCTTTTCTGGGAGCGTCCTAGGCTGTTTCGCGCTGATGGATTACACCCCAGCAGAATCGGAGCGGAGCTGCTCTCTGACAACATCTCCAGGACACTTCGCTCCATGTGACTAGGAAGACAATTCTCTAATAACTATTATGATGAGTTTTGTTCCACCCGCTTAAATGATAAAAGTACTTGTGCTGTAAAAACTATTAAGACTGTGTCTGTTCCCCGAATAGTGAGGTCAAAATATAATGTAGGATCTAGAAAAAATCTTATCGTAATTAAACCAGAAAAATGTAAAGTAAATGAACAAAAACAATTTTTAAAGTTTGGGCTCATAAATATTAGATCACTCACACCAAAAGCAGTTATTGTAAATGAAATGATCACAGAAAATAGTTTTGATGTACTCTGCTTGACTGAAACCTGGCTAAAACCAAATGATTATTTTGGTCTAAATGAGTCTACTCCACCAAACTACTGTTATAAGCATGAGCCCCGTCAGACTGGTCGTGGAGGAGGTGTTGCAACAATATATAGTGATATTCTCAATGTTACCCAGAAAACAGGATACAGGTTTAACTCTTTTGAAATACTTCTGCTAAATGTTACACTGTCAGACATGCAAAAGAAATCTAATGTATCTCTTGCTCTGGCTACTGTGTATAGACCACCAGGGCCGTATACAGAATTCCTAAAAGAATTTGCAGATTTCCTCTCAGACCTTCTAGTTACAGTTGATAAGGCGCTAATCATGGGAGATTTTAATATTCACGTTGATAATGCAAATGATACATTAGGACTTGCGTTTACTGACCTAATAAACTCCTTTGGAGTCAAGCAAAATGTCACCGGGCCCACTCATCGTTTTAATCATACACTAGATCTAATTATATCGCATGGAATCGATCTTACTGCTATAGATATTGTACCCCAATGTGATGATATTACAGACCATTTCCTTGTATCGTGCATGCTGCGTATAACTGATATTAACTATATGTCTCAGCGTTACCGTCTGGGCAGAACTATTGTTCCAGCCACCAAAGACAGATTCGCAAATAACCTGCCTGATCTATCTCAACTGCTATTTGTACCCAAAAATACACATGAATTAGACGAAATTACTGACAACATGGGCACTATTTTCTCTAATACATTAGAAGCTGTTGCCCCCATCAAATTGAAAAAGGTTAGAGAAAAACGTACTGTGCCATGGTATAACAGTAATACTCACTCTCTCAAGAAAGTAACTCGTAGTCTTGAATGCAAATGGAGAAAAACTAACTTGGAAGTTTTTAAAATTGCATGGAAAAACAGTATGTCCAGCTATAGACAGGCTCTAAAAACTGCTAGGGCAGAGCATATCCACAAACTCATTGAAAATAGCCAAAACAATCCAAGGTTTTTATTTAGCACAGTGGCTAAATTAACAAATTACCAGACGCCACCTGATTCAAATATTCCACCAACGTTAAATAGTAATGACTTTATGAATTTCTTCACTGATAAAATAGATAACATTAGAAATACAATAGCGAATGTAGATTCTACAGCGTCTAACACTTCAGTTTCATCCATCGCACCCAAAGATAAACTGCAGTGCTTTACAAATATAGGACAGGAAGAGCTAAATAAACTTATCACTGTATCTAAACCAACAACATGTTTATTAGATCCTGTACCCACTAAATTACTAAAAGAGCTGTTACCTGTAGCCGAAGAACCGCTTCTCAATATCATTAACTCGTCGTTATCTTTAGGTCACGTCCCAAAACCATTCAAGCTGGCGGTTATCAAGCCTCTTATTAAGAAACCAAAACTAGATCCTAGTGTACTGGCAAATTATAGGCCTATTTCAAATCTTCCATTTATGTCTAAAATTTTAGAAAAAGTTGTGTCTGCTCAATTGAGCACCTTCCTGCATAAAAATGATCTGTATGAAGAATTTCAGTCAGGTTTTAGGCCCCACCATAGCACAGAAACTGCACTTGTTAAAATTACAAATGACCTGCTTCTTGCGTCAGATCAAGGCTGCATCTCATTTCTAGTCTTACTTGATCTTAGTGCTGCGTTCGACACCATAGATCATGACATACTCATAGATCGATTACAAAACTATACAGGTATTCAAGGGCAGGCTCTAAGATGGTTTAGATCCTACCTGTCCGATCGCTACCATTTTGTTTACTTAAATGGGGTGTCATCTCATTTATCATCAGTAAAATATGGAGTGCCACAAGGATCCGTCCTAGGTCCCCTTCTATTTTCAATATACATGTTGCCCCTTGGTAATATTATTAGAAAATATGGAATAAGCTTCCACTGTTATGCTGATGATACTCAGCTATATATTTCAACGAGACCAGATGAAACTTCCCAATTATCTAAGCTAACAGAGTGTGTTAAAAATGTAAAAAATTGGATGACAAATAATTTTCTCCAATTAAATTCGGATAAGACAGAGATATTAATTATTGGACCAAAAAAACACCACACAGAATCTTGTAGATTACAATCTGCAACTAGACGGATGTACTGTTACTTCCTCTACAGTCAGAAATCTGGGTGTTATATTAGACAGCAATTTGTCTTTTGAAAATCATATTTCCAATGTTACAAAAACTGCATTCTTCCATCTTAGAAACATTGCCAAGCTACGAAACATGTTATCTGTTTCTGATGCAGAAAAGCTAGTTCATGCATTCATGACCTCTAGACTGGACTATTGTAATGCACTTCTAGGTGGTTGTCCTGCTTCGTCAATAAACAAGCTACAGGTAGTCCAAAATGCAGCATCTAGAGTCCTTACCAGGTCAAGAAAATATGATCATATTACCCCAATTTTACAGTCTCTGCACTGGCTACCTATTAAGTTCCGTATCTGTTACAAATTATCATTACTTACCTATAAGGCCCTAAATGGTTTAGCTCCTGTGTACCTAACTAGCCTTCTACCACGCTACAACCCATCACGCTCCCTAAGGTCACAAAACGCTGGACTTTTGGTAGTTCCTAGGATAGCAAAGTCCACTAAAGGAGGTAGAGCTTTTTCACATTTGGCTCCCAAACTCTGGAATAGCCTTCCTGATAATGTTCGGGGTTCAGACACACTCTCTCTGTTTAAATCTAGATTAAAAACGCATCTCTTTCGCCAAGCATTCGAATAATGTATCTCTTAAATTGTGAGTGTAGTTGCATCTGCATTTTTATTCTTTAGCTTGGGTTAAACTAATTTTACTTTGTTGGATCAGCAGCTATGCTAATGATGTCTCTATCTTGTTTCTATGTTTTGCCACGGGATTTACATCCCGTGGTAACTAGGATTTACACAAGCTCCAGTCTGGATCCAGAACACCTGAGAAGAGATGATGCTGACCCTCAGAGGACCCCAGATGATCCTAACCTTGAATCAACAAACAGAACTAACAATTATTGCTACATGTGTGACTGCATCATATATTACTATTAATTAATAATATTGATAGTTCATCATCTAGCTGACTACGTCTTGTATTATTATTATTATTTTTATTTTTCTAAAATCCTGTCAAACGTGCACAAACTACTAGCTACTACTAAATATTGTAGAAACATAATTTTCTGTAAAGTTGCTTTGTAACGATTTGTATTGTAAAAAGCGCTATACAAATAAACTTGAATTGAATTGAATTGAATTGAATTGAATTACTCCGGGATATTGGTTTGTTTGAACTCAGAGGGAGTGTCAGCCACATTAAAAAAGTTAACAGCTTAAGTCATTTGTGGATTAATGCATATTAGAGATGCGAACCGTTTAAAACGATTTACAGTTCAATTTGGTGAACTGAATGATTCGTTCGCGAACCGGATATCCAGCTGCTTTGATTTGAACTCTCTCTCACAACAGACACGGAAGAGAAGACAAAGTTGAATAAAGTCGTCGTTTTTGCTATTTTTGGACCAAAATGTATTTTCGATGCTTCAAAAAATTCTAACTGACCCTCTGATGTCACATGGACTACTCTGATGATGTTTTTCTTACCTTTCTGGACATGAACAGTATACCGTACACACAGCTTCAATGGAGGGACTGAGAGCTCTCGGACTAAATCTAAAATATCTTAAACTGTGTTCCAAAGATAAACGGAGGTCTTACGGGTTTGAAACAACATGAGGGTAAGTTATTAATTACATAAATTTGCTATATGGGTGAACTAACCCTTTAAATGTGACCGTGAATCCTGTTGTCAACAATTAAATCCAGTAATCCCTGTATAAAAAACAAAGCCCTGGAGGTCATTTATAGTAGCTGATGTAGGTATAGTTAACCAAACTGAAGCTATTTTGTGTGTGTGTCACAGAATCAAAGAGCTTCCTCATGACATTGGGGGTGGAAAATAACTCTGTAGTTTCTTCCTGAAATTTTTTCTCCTTTTTCTCAAGATTAAAGGCACAGGTGTGATGCCTTTTTCAAGTTTTTTTTTTCCTGTGCTGGTAAAACAGGTGTTACATTCAGTGCTCTTTTATGCAGTATTCATGGCCTATTGACTTCTGGCTTCATATGACAGCACACAGAATAATTTACTTACACTAGCATTTTTTTGAATAATTATCATCTTTGATCTCATGCACTAATTAGTGTCTTCTACCCGATCTCATAAAAAGCTAAACTATTTTACATGTTGCCAATTTGGCATTAATGCACACAATTTGTAAAAAAAAAAAGAAGAAGAAGAAGAACAAAACAAACCAAAACAAAAATAAAAGGTAGGAAATGATTCATGCGCAGTCAGTTCAAAATGTCAGAGAATGATATCATCATCTTTTACTTGAGGTACCCAAGTAACTGGGTGCCAATTTGGCGAGTGAGTGAATGTGGAGCCGGTTTTCTCTGTGTGAGCAGAGAAGAAATGACTCACCGCTGTCATCTTTCAAAGACATGATGTCTGTCTCATCAGTCCATCTAAACAATTATCCTTCATTTGTAAATACTCAAGAGTTAGAAATACTAAATTGTTAATTGTATCAGTTATTTAATGATGTCACATTAAGCATTGATTGAACATTGATTGACTCAACTGAGGTCAGTCATTATTCTCCTCATTCTCTGTCATTTTTTATAGTACTATAAATCAAAATATGTATATTTATTGAATTGTTTTGCACTGGATCCTCTGTAATGGAAATGACTGGACCATGTCCTTTCCAAATAAAGCATCAGAAATAGCCTCTAACAGGAAACAGTGAAGTGTTGCTCACTGTGTGCAGAGGAATGATACAGAGCTCGTCCGTATAATCACACACCCAGAAATATACCTGCAACAGTGAACAGCTGCTGCAGCCACTGGGACTGAGGAAGGCGAGTTTAGTGATAATCGTGTCGCTTGGGTGTTGAGATACCACTCGTTTCTTAATGCAGTTATAGATAGTATAATATATAATATACAATTATTACATGTTACCGGATACCGTCAATTATTCAGCTTAAACTGTGGTTACCGGTTACACCTTAAGACATTGTACAGATGATTTACTTTCAAGACATTTGTCAGATTTGTCCCCTTAAGATGCTTTTGCATATAGGATTAATAATCTTATGTATATCATCCCATGCCTAAACTATATTTTACTGAAAAAAATAAAATAAAATAAATTATCAGAGCAGCTCTGACAACACTTTTCTATGTACGTACATGTTTCCATGTGTGCAAGTGTGTGTCCTGTCCATACATAATAACAATTTATTTAGTGTCAAAAACATGGAAATAATATGTTATTTATTTTATTTTATTATTTTTATATATATATTTTTTTTATTGATTGATTTATTTTGCTGTTGTAGGCTGTAGGTACTTCTAAAATGATATAAATAATTTGGCGAAGTGATGTGTATATGTGATATGATATATAAAATACATAATGTGGACTATTTTATTTGTGCGTTTCCCTGAAAATAATTACACGCCTTAGATTCAGTTACAAGTATTCAACAGCCATATACTATCATTTTGAATAATTTTATACATGTCTTTAATAATTTTGATTAAAGCAGAAAATGATTTAATATCACATGAACCCAGCCAGCATTTGAGTAGAACTGGGCATGTGTTATCTGAGTCTGTTTTACCACATTGACAGCAATCCAAATTAATACATGCCTTTCAGTTGTATTAATTTGCTCTTGCAATTATCATTTCTAAAATTACTTTCAGGCTTAGTAAATTATTTTTCAGAGAGCACTGACACTGCATTGCATTTCGTGCATGAAAGGAAAGCTGCAAATTACAAATAGTTCAAGGGAAAACCACAAGTAAACTCTGAATATATTACCTTGTTTTTTTATTATTTTATTTATTTTTTTTTTTTTCTTTTTTTTTTTTTTCTCAGGTACTGTAAAACCGAAAGTTCTTATATTTTCAAACATTTAGTAAATCAAAGACATATATGATTAAAAAGTGAACTATACAAATACTTTACATATGCTTAAGTACATTAGTAAACACATCAGAATAAGTGTACTTCTTTAAAGCATGACAAACGATTATTAAAACTGATCTAAAACATTTTTAAATTATTCTTTTAATTTGAAATTACTATTTTAAAAACTGCACTTTTTAATAGTGTATTTATGTGTGTTAAAGGGGTCATATGACTTTGCTAAAAATAACATTAATTTGTGTATTTGGTGTAATGTAATATGTTTATGCAGTTTAAGGTTCAAAACACATTATTTTTCCACATAATGTACATTATTCACTTCACTCATTATTCATTATTCACTTATTCCCACGCTCCTCGTATGACTGGGAGGGGTGGAGGTACTGGTCTCCTTATATCAAAAGAATGGAAATTTGATCTTCAACTATCACCTACACGTAACGGTTCATTTGAATCACGTTCAATTACTGTAAACCACTCTGTTAAAATCCACTTTGGGGTCATTTATCGTCCCCCAGGTCAATTGGGAAACTTTTTGGAGGAGTTATATATAACGTCTTGGTGAGTTCAACATCCACCTAGATAAACCACAGGCTGCTGACTTCAACACTCTACTCACCTCATTTGATCTCAAGCGAGTGTCTACTACAGCAACTCACAAATCAGGCAACCAAGTGGACCTCATCTACACGCGCTGTTGCTCCATGGACAACTCTTCAGATGCTGCTCTGCACACCTCAGACCACTTCCTCATTACTCCTAACCTAGCACTTACTCCTGAAGTGGCACACACTCCAACGCAGGTCACCTTTCGACGGAACCTACGCTCACTCTCTCCATCTCGCCTATCTTCTGTGGTTTCATCTTAACTTCCTTCACTCTCTCAGTTTTCAGCTCTGGACATGAACAGTGCTATGGACACTCTTTAATCCACTCTAACCTCTTGCTTGGACAACTTTTGCCCTCTGTCGTCCAGGCCAGCACGCACCACCCCATCTGCCCCCTGGCTGTCCGAGGTTCTCTGTGAACATCGCTCTAAACTCAGGGGTGCAGAGAGGAAATGGGATAAATCAAGAAACTCTACCGACCTCTATCTTTGCACACTCTTTCTCCTCCTTCTCTCCACTCTCAGAGATGGACGGTTCCAAACTTATCTTGTCCAGTCATCCTACTACTTGTCCACTTGATCCGATCCCCACTCACCTCCTTCAAGCGATCTCTTCTTCAGTCATACCTTTACTTACTCACATTATCAACTCCTCTCTTCACTCTGGAACATTTCCCTCAGCATTTAAGCAGGCTCGGATAAGCCCACTGCTTAAGAAACCATCTCTAAATCCAGCGCTTCTAGAAAACTACAGACCGGTATCCCTTCTTCCATTCATTGCAAAGACACTGGAGCAAGCTGTGTTCAACCAGCTCTCTATGTTCCTGATACAGAACAACCTCCTGGACAGCAACCAATCTGGCTTCAAAAGTGGCCACTCAACTGAGACTGCATTGCTCTCGGTTACTGAAGCCCTGCGACTGGCAAGAGCAGAAGATTAGACCCTTCCTGTCAGAGCAAGCCACCCAACTTCTTGTCCAAGCTCTTGTTCTCTCCAGACTGGACTATTGTAATGCTCTCCTGACGGGTCTTCCTGCATGTACTATCAAGCCTCTGCAATTGACTCAGAATGCAGCAGCGAGGGTTGTCTTCAATGAGCTAAAAAAAGCTCACATTACTCCTCTCCTCATCAGGTGTCCAGTTCTTCACTAAGCTACCTTTTATAGCTCAATAAACTCCCCACTGGAAGGGTTTTCAGGACAACTCGGGTCACTTTATGAGCTTTTATTGCGCACACAATACTCTCTCACACATAGCTAGCTTGAACGCTATTGCTACGCTAGCCTGTCAGTGACGTTAGTTAGGTTAGGTTAGGTTGTAAACCTGCAATGAAAACACAAACACAAATACCAGAATTAACTAATAAACTAATAAACCTGTAACCTAGTAAGATTATAACATGAAATATAACATAAATATGCTTGCATTTGGAATGTACACAATCATTTTCTCAAATAATTCAGAACATAATAATAACATCCATCTCTTGTAATATATATTCATATATAAATGTATATAAACATTAGATATACCTGCTGGAAAGTTCTACATCAGGTTACACTGGCTACCAGTAGCTGCTCGCTTCAAATTCAAGGTACTGATGCTTGCCTACAAGACGACCACTGGCACAACACCAACATACCTAAACTCACTAGTTCAATCTTATGTGCCCTCCAGAAGTTTGCGCTCTGCAAGTGAATGACGCCTTGTGGTGCCATCCCAAAGATGTTCAAAATCACTCTCACTGTCCTTTTCCACTTGCCCAGCTGGTGGAATGACCTCCCAATCTCAATTCGTACAGCTGAGTCTTTACTCATTTTCAAGAAACATCTAAAGACTCATCTTTTTCACCCGCACTTAGCCAACTAATACTAGCACTTTTCTTGTCTTTCAAATATATGAAAAGAAAAAACACCCTGGCAATGCGTTCTGTACTAGACTAACTCAGACTTGTCATGGCACTTGTATACTGTTGTTGTTCTCTTGTTGATCTGATTGCTTCTATTGTTCTCATTTGTAAGTCTGCTAAATGATTAAATGTAAATGTAAATTATTGTTGCTCCTCTATGCCCAACCTCTCTGAAATACGTACATTTTTACAAAGCTCATCGTTCTAAAAAAAGCGAGCTGTAAGCTGATTGGCCAGCAATCCAGTGTGTTGACATTGGCTGAATGCCTCAAGCGTGTGTTACGCTCCTTATCATACTGAAAACCAGTAAAACCAATTGCAAACAAGGCATTTGTAGCATCCAATGGGGACATAATTACTGATTATAATGACTTGCGACGGTATTTGGCCTTAAAAATTTGGGTTCGGGTGCCAGGGGGTAAAAACCACCACAATTATTTAATTAAATTCATCATTAGAGATACTACATGTAAGGATGACACTATCAATTATATTATATGACATAATAAAGCAAGGAACAACAGGAAAGTTGATTAAAAGTGTTCTATTCACAATCAATTCCAATCCTATTACCATAATTCAGTACATCATATTCAACACAGAAAAATAAAATAAAAAAACTTTATTTAAACTCTTTGATTCTGTGACACACAAACAAAATAGCTTCAGTTTGGTTAACTATACCTACATCAGCTACTATAAACAACCTTTATTTAAACTAAAAAATAAATGTCACAATAATTTTGACTCCAGGCCCAGGAACATTTACCTTTTAAATACTTTACAACAATAAAATAGTGACAAATAAATCAGCAGATAATTAAACAATTAAATAATTCAAACAATTAAGCTTACCTTGTCACTCATTAAAATACTGGGCCTGAAACATAATAATTCATAACATCTTACTAACTGAATTTGGCAACTCGAGCTCCTAAATAAATAAATAAAAACTCCCTACACCAAAAACCTCCTCAAAACACACTACATATAATGCCCTGAATTAGTGTTGAAACCACAATCATAACCTCACAACCGAATTGGAAAAAGCTCTCTCAAATGCTCCATTTACACGCAAATCACTACCAACACAACTTCTCAATGCTTTATGAAATTCAATGAGGGAAAAACATTCCTCAAAATATGAATCTTAAGCACAAAAGACTTCAGCATTAAATGTAGCATTAACACATTAATGCAAAGCGGGCTACAACACCAACACTCACAATCCGTGTGCTAGTGTGACCATGACCGGGAATAACCTGCATGCCTAACCAAGGCTAGAGAGCAAGAGTGAGAGATAGAAAGAGAGAGAGACAATCACAATTTAACTTCCTACCTGGTTCCTCGTATAAACGCTCAACAGCGCCACCCCAGTACTAAATAGAAAAGGCACGAATCAATGATGACAATCACAGACTTATACTGTTGTTATACGAGTTGTGGTGCGTATTGCGCTGCGTAAACTTAAATCATGTCTGCATTTGTGATCTGACAAATGACAAACAACAAGCGCTACTCTACGCTGCTCAAAATTTGCATTTGAATCATCAGTGGCAAATTCTTTAAATATGTAAATGTACTTACAGGATGTGAGTCAGAAGCGCTCAATACTCAGACTCTCAATACAAATTTGGAATTGCTACTGGTTACGGAAACAGTCCTTGTCCTCCGTAAAATGCACTGCACACATCTGAATATTTGGGTTGAACTGTTCTGGAACAGTGTTGTAAATACAACTTAACCACTGATTTCTAGTTGTGTCCTCTTTGGAAGGCCAAAACAAAGTACTTTCACTTTCACAACGAAACAAATACCGGTCATGGTCACACTAGCAAACGGATTGTGAGTGTTGTTGTAACCCGCTTTGCATTAATGTGTTAATGCTACTTTTAATGCTACAGTCTTTTGTGCTTAAGATTCATATTTTGAGGAATGTGTTTCCCTCATTGAACTTCATAAAGCATTGAGAAGTTGTGTTGGTAGTGATTTGTGTGTAAATGGAGCATTTGAGAGAGAACTTTTTCCAATTTGGTTTTGAGGTTATGATTGTGGTTTCAACGTTAATTCAGGGAATTATATGTAGTGTGTTTTGAGGAGGTTTTTGGTGTAGGGAGTTTTTATTTATTTATTTTTTTTGGCGTTCAAGTTGCCAAATTCAGTTTGTATGATGTTATGAATTATGTTTCAGGCCCAGTAGTTTTCAGAGGTGGAAAGAGTACAAAAATATTCTACTCAAGTAAAAGTACCATTACATTAATGAAATTTTACTTAAGTACAAGTAAAAGTACCAGTCTAAAAAATCCACTCAAGTAAAAGTAAAAAGTAGCTCATTTAAAATTTACTCAGAGTAAAAATTACTTAGTTACATTTTAACCAGTGGGAGGGAGTCAAAAATGGGACAGACCAAGGGTGTCAAACTCAGTTCCTGGAGGGCCACAGTCCTGCACAGTTTAGATTTAACCCTAATTAAACACACCTGATCCAGCTAATCTAATCATTTAGGTTTATTTGAAAACTACATGATATGTGTGCTGGAGCAGGGTTAGGGCTATGGCCCTCCAGGAACTGAGTTTGACACCCCTGGGATAGGTCTATTAATCTCAAACTAGTTGTTTTTAATTAAAGGAATCAGTTATTTAGAATAATAAAACATTTGGGCTGTTATCTGGCAAATCAGTATCAACAAACTCATCTTTTCAATACAGAGGAAATGCAAAAGCTTCATCGGACGTGGCATTTAGATGTATTACACTGTTTAGTGCAGGACAAGAATGCATTTAACCTGCAGTTACAAATGCATGAATAATGTTTTGATATGCCAGACATAAAATGTTGAATACTCATTTGAAATTATAAAAACTTAATTATAAAAAAAAAAAAAAAAATCAAAAGATACTTTAAATGTGAAATTAAAATGGCCAGTATGTGTCAGCAAGTCACTGTTAATAAGTGAGTCATTGCGATTGAACCAAATCATTTAAACAGTTGATTCATTCAGAAACGAAACACTGTCATGTTGCTCAGAGATGCAAAATTTTGCTTTGGTGGCTGTGTTTGGAATAAATTTTTGTTGTAGAAATAGAGCAAAAACAATGGCAATATGGTGTCTAAAATGCAAGTCTCTTAGTTTACTGTCCTGTTGTAAAAAAAAAAAAAAAAAAAAAAAAAAAATATATATATATATATATATATATATATATATATATATATCAGTGGCGGCTGCTGGTCTTTCAAAGAGGGGAAGCTCATTTTCGGCCTACATTATAAACCTCTGATGGTCTTCATTTGTAGTGACACTCGGGGTCTTTTTGACCCCAGACAATAACATTTCATTTTGTAATAGTAAAATATTTAAATTTTTTACAAATATAATTTTACTCTGTTCATTTATGTTTTTACTAAACTTTGTACAGTTTTTGGAGGATTTAAATATTTTACATTTCTATAAATAAATAAATATTTATTTAAATAGGCTTTTTTTTTTTTACAAAAAAAAGAAAAAAGCATTTCAGGTATAATTCACTTCATAAAAGACCCAGATTTCTAACTTTCATACATGGGGATACCATGGATAATTTTATAAGGTTTAATGTAAGATTTTTGCCCATTTTTGGGGAAATTCAGTTTAAAAATTGTAATAAATCACTTTAACCACTAGATGGCTATAGTGTGTGTGTGTGTGTGTGTGTGTGTGTGTGTGTGTGTGTGCGCGCACATTTTCAATCTGTCTTAGTTACCAATTTAATTTTGTGGTGGTTCTGCATTTTACAAATATCAAGAAATATTGCCGCAGTTTGTCTTTCGAATACACTTGAGAAATCCGCGATCATGGGACTGAGCGTGAAACAGCTTCGCCGACTTCTTATGGTGCAGACCGCTGTCAGTCAAAAGGAGATCGACAGATCCTCCAATCATCACGCGGAAGCCCAGTCTTCATTCACCTCCAGAGACGCTGAGCGTCCGTGGGCGGGACATAATCGCAGCATTTATCCAATGACCGTCTAGCTTCGGAGCACTGAAAAAAACTGTTCAAAGCAGCCCCATCGAAGTCAATGGACGCTCGGCTTCAACAGGGAAATGCACTGTGACGCTACGGGAATGTATGAGAAGAAAATCGAGTCAGCCGACATGTAGCTGATTAACACAATACATAATACACAATAGTACATATTTGACCGTTGGGTTTTTTTTTACATTAGAGGGGAAGCTGAGCTTCCCTTGCAGTCTTAAAGAAATCCCCACTGATCTATATATATATATATATATATGTGTGTGTGTGTGTGTGTGATTATGATTTTTAGAGGAAAAGACAGCATTCTTTGTGTGATTTTGATTCTAAATGATTTTGATTGATTTCATTCTAAATGCATTTCAACAGACTGAATCACACAGTGAAAGAACACTCTAAATGCGCGCGTACATCATTAAAACAACAATTATGATATTATCGCAGACAATATATATCGCACACTCCGCACCAGTCTTTTTGGCTAATTTGTGCAAAACCTCTTGCTAAAATGTCAAAGCATCATTTTAACCACCAATGCAATGACGCAATTATTTAGCTCACCTCTATATGCTTACGTGGGGTTGATGTCTTGTCGAGATTTTATAAACTGCTAGTTTGGTCTCCCTAGGCAAGCACAGCATACACAGCATAATAGAGCATACATATGGCCAGGGGTTCACTTCATTTCCTTGAGTTCAACTTCAGAATATGACGGGGTTTCGTTTTCAGCGGTGTCTGCACCACTAACGCCTGTTTTGTCCGTCTGCATCTTTCTTGTGATTTTAGCGCCAGTTTGCCCTCCTGCCCATTATTTACTGACATACCATCCAGGGAGCGATTTTTTTTTTTTACTCAGTAATTAATGTGTTTTAAAATGTAGCGAAGTACAATACTTCAAACAAAATATACTTAAGTAAAAGTAAAATTACAGATTTAAAAAAATACTTAAAAAAGTAGAAGTACACAAAAAAGCTACTCAATTACAGTAACGCGAGTAAATGTAATTCGTTACTTTCCACCTCTGGTAGTTTCATGAGTGACAAGGTTAGCTTAATTGTTTGAATTATTTAATTGTTTAATTATCTGCTGATATATTCGTCATTCATTTATTGTCACAGCGAGAATAAAAGTTACATCTTCTTTCTTTGCGTGATCTGGCCGGTGTTATGCAAATCTTCCCACATAGTGATGTACAGTAGCAGTGTACTTAAAGGTATTTAACATATACATATATTGCAAATAATGAAATAAAAGGACGCTTTTATGACTCTGTATTAAAGGGGTCATTTTTTCCGATTTCAAGTTTTTCTTTCTCTTTGGAGTGTTACAAGCTCTTGTTGCATAATGAAGAACTGTAAAGTTGCAAAGACTAAAGACTAAAGTCTCAAATCCAAATATATATATAATTATTATTATTATTATTATTATTATTATTATTATTTTAAATACAAGTTAAGAGTCACCCATACCTGCCTTAAATGGCTAATTCTAACAAGCCCCCAAATATCTACCTGTACTTACTTTTAAGTACACTACTACTTGCATCATCAAGAGTCCCACCATGGGAACCTGTGGAAGCTTTTGTAACTGCATAATAACCACAGTAGTAAAAACAGCCATTAACAGTTATTTAATTATGTGTTGCTTTGGTTTCACCACCACAACATTTCACACACAGAACAACTCTTGTGTTTGTCTGCTACAAATACACGGTTTCTTTAAATGAACATGGGTCTGTGAAAGTTCCCAAAGAAGAATGATAGCTGCTGTGAGTAGGCTTAATGCTAATGTTCATGTCTCGAGGTCAAACTTTCTTTTGAGATCAAACCATTGTCATAACCAACAAGTTTGTGAGGGAAGAAAAATTATATAAAATGCTGGTTCAGTTATTAAAGTCTTTTCATGAATTAAAGAGGTCTTTCTAATTAAATAGCCACTTGCAATCTTATGCAATATTGTTCAAAGAACTTCATGAAATTTTGTACCACTCCTCTCTTCTTCTTGAAAATGTGAGAAATCCAGACAAATGAATCAATATTTAAGGCCCAACTCAAGAAATCCTTAATTAGGCAGTTGTAGCCAGACGGGGCTCCTGAAAAAAAAAAAAATCTCAGAGGCAAAATTGGCATAAAGTCCTAGTTCCCATTGCACCTTATCCTGCTTAGATACTTTGTCAGGAAGCTCATGCGCTGAAAACATCATATACTGAATATATATATATATATATATATATATATATATATATATATATATATATATATATATATATATATATATATATATATTCATGAATGAATGAATATGCATACAGAAGATCCAAGTGTCTGTCCTTCTCATAAAACAGAGCGGAATTTTCAGACATGCTTGTCTATATCTCAGTCACTTTGTGCCTCAAACAAAACCTGACAGACTTTGTTAAATATGGCTAGCAACTAGTTCTTCCACAGAAATGTTAACTGTCACTTAGTAGCTTGTAAACATGTTTCCTGTCAGACTGGTAGAAAGCAGATTAGAGCTTGCCAGTTTGAGAAAACTCTAGTGTAATTTGTACAAAGAACATCAGTCAATCAGTCTGTGATTGGCTGTGGGTGGCATGGACTGATTGACAGACCGATTGTTTTACTTAGCTTTTTTTGTTTACAAGCGAAAATGAGCCCACATGGAAAGAACCTATATGAGGATATATGTGCATATTTGAAGCCTATATGCAGTTTATATGCACATATATACTGCATAAATACAGCATATATGCACATATATGGTAATATATTTACGCATATATGAAACCTATATGCAGTTTATATGCATTTATGGTTTCTGTTTTGGGGTGCTTTTGTTTTGCATTCTAGTATTGTGTAATCGGTTTATGGCGTCATTAATAGATGATTTTGAGTGGTTGGGAGATGTGAAAGCGCATGACTCTCTGTAACATATTGACTTCAGTATATTTATACTATGGCTGAAACAATTAGTCAACATTATCGACAACGTCGACGATAAAACAAATTGTCGGCAAATGTTTTTGAGTAGTGGTTTGATCTCGTATCTACCTAATGTGAGAGCCTGCAATAATGCGGTTTGACCAGTGTGGCGCTGTAGCGCAAGACTGAATTACAGCTCTCCTGATTCAGTTCAAAAGAAGAAGACAGCTCTTCAGTTAACCTTAATGGTGGAAATTATGATTCTTTCAAGAGATTCATTAGTTTTCAGTTCATTCACCAAAATGATTCGTTCAGATTCGTTCACTGATTCGTTCAGTGACCATTTCTTCGTATTACACAAAATATGCCAGCAGGTGGCGAAAAAGAGTGTCATATGTGTTATGTCTTAAGTCAACGAACGTATTCACTTGTTACTGTAACAAGGAGTCGGAGGCGTTCGGATCCATATGCAGCATTTATTAAACAGAATGGTCATACAGGCAGAGATCAGGAATGGCGTCAGGTGTGTCAAGGATAACCAGAATCGTAATCAGAAACAAGCAGGGATCGAGACAGGCAGCGGAGAATCAGAGTCGGAATAAACAGTCCAAAGGTCAAAACACAGGAATAATAAACACAGGGAAAACGCTCGGAAATGTCAGACTGGCTAAACAAGACTTCGCAGTGAGTGAGAGTGAATGTGCTGCTTTTATGTGTGTGTGTAAATGAGGTGCAGGTGTGGCAAGGAAATTGGCTGATGAATGAGGTGCAGGTGTGGCAGGGTGATTGTGATGCAGTTACTCATGGGTAATGTAGTTCGGGTGTTGTGCAACAGTATGAGAGGTGCTAGTGTCCAAGTGACATCTGGTGGTTGATGGGTGGAATGGTCCTGAGTGGAGTGCCCTCTAATGAAGTTCATGGGCACATCCATAATCGTGACATAGCCCACCCCCAAAGGAGCGGCTTCCAGACGCTCAAAACAATCTAGGAGGGCGGTGGAGCGGAGGCGAACAGGGGGAGGGATGGAGGGCCAGGTCCATGAGGAAGTGCAGTGGACTGGGGCAGAGCAGGTGGAACTGGAGCCCTTCCTGGGCCTAACTCAGGAAAACAGGAGCCCCTCCTGGGCCTGGCATAGGAAACAGGGGCCCGCCATGGGCTTAACTCGGGAACGGGAGCCCGCCTTGGGCCTAAATCTGGAACAAGGGTCCACCAAGGCAGAGCAGGTGGCGTGGCAGCCCACCAGAGTGGAGCAGGTGGAGCTGGAGCCCACCAGGGAGGAGTAGAGGACCACCACAGCAGAGCAGACAGGACAGAAGCCCACCAGGGCGGTGCAGAGGACCACCACAGCCGAGCAGACGGGACAGAAGCCCACCAGGGCAGAGCAGAGGACCACCACAGCCGAGCAGACAGGACAGAAGCCCACCAGGGCGAAGCAGAGGACCACCACAGCCGAGCAGACGGGACAGAAGCCCACCAGGGCGGAGCAGAGGACCACCACAGCCGAGCAGACGGGACAGAAGCCCACCAGGGCGAAGCAGAGGACCACCACAGTGGAGTCGATGGCACCGGACCGCAAGTCTGCTCAGGTGGGACTGAAACAGAGAACATTGACAGGTTAATAGCGGCCTCCGTGGCCGTGATGAGATGGTAGCTGGCCTCCTTGGCCATTACAGGGCAGGCGGTTAGTTCATGGAGGACCTCTGTGGTCATGACAGGACAGACAGAGAGTTGGTGGATAGTCTCCATAGCCCAGACCGGAATGAATGAGAGCTCATTGACGGCCTCCCTGGCCGTGACAGGATAGGACGAGAGCTCTGAGATGTGACGAGGCTCTGGGAGTTCGGCTGAGATGTGACAGGCTCTGGTAGATCTGTGGTGATTTGATTGGGTTCATGAAGATCAGCTGTGACTTGACTGTGCCCATGAAGATCGTTGGTGACTTGACTTTGCTCATGAAGATCGTTGATGACTTGACTTTGCTCATGAAGATCGTTGATGACTTGACTTTGCTCATGAAGATCGTTGGTGACTTGACTTTGCTCATGAAGATCGTTGGTGACTTGACTTTGCTCACGAAGATCGTTGGTGACTTGACTTGGTTCCTGAGGATCAACTGTGACTTGACTTAGTTCACGGAGGTTAATGGTGACTTGACTTTGCTCATGAAGATCGTTGGTGACTTGACTTTGCTCATGAAGATCGTTGGTGACTTGACTTTGCTCATGAAGATCGTTGGTGACTTGACTTGGTTCCTGAGGATCAACTGTGACTTGACTTAGTTCACGGAGGTTAATGGTGACTTGACTTTGCTCATGAAGATCGTTGATGACTTGACTTTGCTCATGAAGATCGTTGGTGACTTGACTTTGCTCATGAAGATCGTTGGTGACTTGACTTTGCTCATGAAGATCGTTGGTGACTTGACTTTGCTCACGAAGATCGTTGGTGACTTGACTTGGTTCCTGAGGATCAACTGTGACTTGACTTAGTTCACGGAGGTTAATGGTGACTTGACTTTGCTCATGAAGATCGTTGATGACTTGACTTTGCTCATGAAGATCGTTGGTGACTTGACTTTGCTCACGAAGATCGTTGGTGACTTGACTTGGTTCCTGAGGATCAACTGTGACTTGACTTAGTTCACGGAGGTTAATGGTGACTTGACTTTGCTCATGAAGATCGTTGGTGACTTGACTTTGCTCATGAAGATCGTTGGTGACTTGACTTTGCTCATGAAGATCGTTGGTGACTTGACTTTGCTCACGAAGATCGTTGGTGACTTGACTTTGCTCACGAAGATCGTTGGTGACTTGACTTGGTTCCTGAGGATCAACTGTGACTTGACTTAGTTCACGGAGGTTAATGGTGACTTGACTTTGCTCATGAAGATCGTTGGTGACTTGACTTTGCTCATGAAGATCGTTGATGACTTGACTTTGCTCATGAAGATCGTTGGTGACTTGACTTTGCTCACGAAGATCGTTGGTGACTTGACTTGGTTCCTGAGGATCAACTGTGACTTGACTTAGTTCACGGAGGTTAATGGTGACTTGACTTTGCTCATGAAGATCGTTGGTGACTTGACTGTGCCCATGAAGATCGTTGGTGACTTGACTTGGTTCCTGAGGATCAACTGTGACTTGACTTAGTTCACGGAGGTTAATGGTGACTTGACTTTGCTCATGAGGATCGTTGGTGACTTGACTTTGCTCATGAAGATCGTTGGTGACTTGACTGTGCCCATGACTCTGGAAAGTCCATGGTGACTAGCCCTGACTCTGGAAAGTCCATGGTGACTAGCCCTGACTCTGGAAAGTCCATGGTGACTAGCCCTGACTCTGGAGAGTCCATGGTGACTAGCCCTGACTCTGGAGAGTCCATGGTGACTAGCCCTGACTCTGGAGAGTCCATGGTGACTAGCCCTGACTCTGGAGAGTCCATGGTGACTAGCCCTGACTCTGGAGAGTCCATGGTGACTAGCGCTGACTCTAGAGAGTCCATGGTGACTAGCCCTGACTCTAGAGAGTCCATGGTGACTAGCCCTGACTCTGGAGAGTCCATGGTGACTAGCCCTGACTCTGGAGAGTTCACTGGAACCTGACTCGACTCTGGAGAGTTCACTGGAACCTGACTCGACTCTGGAGAGTTCACTGGAACCTGACTCGACTCTGGAGAGTTCACTGGAACCTGACTCGACTCTGGAGAGTTCACTGGAACCTGACTCGACTCTGGAGAGTTCACTGGAACCTGACTCGACTCTGGAGAGTTCACTGGAACCTGACTCGACTCTGGAAGGCCAACAGGAACTAACCCTGACTCTGGAAGGTCAGCGAAGACTTGACCTGACTCTGGATGGTCAACAGTGACCTGATTGGACTCTTGTTCTGGACGGTCAGTGGAGACTTGACCTGACTCTGGAAAGTCGACGGGGACCTGACTTGACTCTGGAAATTCAACTGAGGCGGCCATCTTGTGCAGCGATGTTGTGCTGGTGGCCATCTTGTGCAGCGGCGCTGGGCTGGCGGCCATCTTGTGCAGTGGCGCTGGGCTGGCGGCCATCTTGTGCAGTGTCGCTGGGCTGGCGGCCATCTTGTGCAGTGGCGCTGGGCTGGCGGCCATCTTGTGCAGTGGCGCTGGGCTGGCGGCCATCTTGTGCAGAGGCGCTGGGCTGGCGGCCATAACAGGACAAGGCTCAGGAGTGGTGGATACTGCAAAAGTGCTGTGTTCCTCCTCCACAACACCCACAGTATATGCAGAGCTGCTCAGTTGGAGTGCCAGATCAATATAATACTGCAGAGTCCAGTGAGGATCATGCAAAGGCATGAGTGAGCCAAGCGGCTCAGATAGGCCACCACAAAAAATATCATCAGGCACATCTCGTCCATGATAGATAAATGGGCAAACTCAATAAAATTCTTCACATAGTCCTCGATGGGCCTAATTCCCTGACGTAAACGCATAAGTTGGCTTACTGGATTCATGGCTGACCTGGATTTACTCCTTAAAGCTGCTGGATCCTGGTTTGGCGAAGTCTTCTGTAACAAGGAGTCGGAGGCGTTCGGATCCATATGCAGCATTTATTAAACAGAATGGTCATACAGGCAGAGATCAGGAATGGCGTCAGGTGTGTCAGGGATAACCAGAATCGTAATCAGAAACAAGCAGGGATCGAGACAGGCAGCGGAGAATCAGAGTCGGAATAAACAGTCCAAAGGTCAAAACACAGGAATAATAAACACAGGAATAATAAACACAGGAATAATAAACACAGGAATAATAAACACAGGAATAATAAACACAGGGAAAACGCTCGGAAATGTCAGACTGGCTAAACAAGACTTCGCAGTGAGTGAGAGTGAATGTGGTGCTTTTATGTGTGTGTGTAAATGAGGTGCAGGTGTGGCAAGGAAATTGGCTGATTAATGAGGTGCAGGTGTGGCAGGGTGATTGTGATGCAGTGACTCATGGGAAATGTAGTTCGGGTGTGGTGCAACAGTATGAGAGGTGCTAGTGTCCAAGTGACATCTGGTGGTTGATGGGTGGAATGGTCCTGAGTGGAGTGCCCTCTAATGAAGTTCATGGGCACTCCATCTAATAATCGTGACAGTTACAAAACTGATTTGGTTATATTAAAATGTGTGCATAATCGCATTCAATATATAAAGTCTATTTAAGTTGTTTACATGAACAAAGCAAGAGGTTTTCTTGCATAATTAGCATTTTAATTGTTTGGTCGGACCGTTTATATATATGCCTATATATTCAAATTCATAAATCGGGAATTAAACGTGGAGTTATGTATGCTAAATATGAAAACAAGCGTATGTGCACAGTACCTATAACTGCGCTTTGCATTTTGTGAGATTGACATGCTAAATGGCCAACTGGCCTGATTTACTCTCATTAATTTTGTTAATGGACGAGATAAGCTATGTACCAGTTAATTTCATTCACGAACGACATGTACCAGTTCAGTTATTTCATTCACGAACGAGATGCACTAAATCATTCAACTCGTTCACGAATAACATGGGTATCAATTCAGTCATTTCATTCACGAACAACACGTGTCAGTTCATTCAAGTCATTCGCGAACGACATGCGTACCAGTTCAGTCATTTCATTCACGAACGAGATGTACTAAATCATTCAACTCGTTCGCGAATGACGTGTACCAGTTCAGTCATTTCGTTCATGAACTATATCTCTAGATCTCGTTCAGACTCATATGAAACTCGTTCAGTGAAGGGCATATTTGTTCACTACATTCAACAAATCACATGCTTCGTCAAATGTCATACTCGAAGGCTATCGGCTCGAGATCGAGTAACTCTTTGACAGGATGAAACAGTTAACAGAGCTACCCGGTTCACCGAACTGCACATGCGCTGCTAATAGCGCCGCGCTGCTGTGGAGGGAAGAATTTCAGTGAACGAGATATATGAGTCAGTGGATTACGTGAATAAGAACGATTCATTCACCTAAAAGATTCGTTCAAAAAGAACGACACATCACTAGTTAACCTGAGAACATGAGGCTGCTGAGAGGCATTTGGATGAATATGTAAATATATACTGCGTGCCTTCCTCTCAATAACTAAATAAACACAATTTGTAGTGTATTTTCATTTGTAGTGTATATCAAATCAAAAGAATGGAATAAAAACAGTACACTTCAAGAGAACTCAGGTGATAATATAATATCAAACAAATGAAAGGCCACCTAATTGCACTTACAGAGGGACACCTTTATGACTTTCTTGATACATGTGTTAAAAAAGTGCTGTGATTTAATATTGCATTAATATCAATAATTACCAATGTGTGAATGCAAATGTAGGCTATTTTAATACCTTAAGTACATGTTTCAACAGAAATGACAAAGCATATTTTTTTGTTCACATATTGTCCTTAAGTGAGTCAGAGCACCGATTTGCACTTTATTTCAATGTGTCTTTGTTATAGTGTAATTATACATTTAAGTACTGAGTATATTAATTAACTACATATGGTTAGGGTTTTGCTTAGGGTTGCTTGCATGTAATTATGCATTATGTATTGTTGTTATATACATAAGTACATGTAAGAAGGACACCTTATACTAAAGTTTTACCGAACATCCTATTTTTGCTTTAATTTAACTGAAATTAAATTACAATTAAGACAAGGAATTCAACAAACTAAGTGCAATATATACATACAGGATAGAAATCCATGAAACTGAAACAGGTGAGCAACGTAATCTGTGTCCATGGAAGTAAATGAAGTGGGAACCAGGGAAACAAAATGGTAATAAAACACAGGAAAACCAGGTGAAATGAATTGAAAGTCCCTAAAACCCTAACCTTAACCCAAGCAACACACAGATAACATTCTATTCAGTTTAGTCTCAAGTACATTCTTTTATAGTATATTATTTCCATAATAAACACACTTTTTAAAAGTATGCTCACGTGTACTTCTTTTTCATAAGGGATATATTGCTTCATTATTCCTTTCAGTGGATAGAAAGATCAATCATACTTTGAATTGTGTCTTATTTTCTGCTTTAGAAAATTATTATTATTATTTATTTATTTATTTATTTTTTACCTTGAGTAAATGAATTAAAGACTGAATGATTGGTCAGTAAGTACAAGGTCAGCATTAGCAGTAGTTCTATTGAACATTTAGCAGAGATATGACACAGCAATATTCTATAAGATGCTGCATTTGCTTTTGGGTGGTAAATTCTGTGAGGGTTGATCCTTAGGGTTCAGGTTTTAGATTTGCATTAGCTAACTTTAGCCTTACTAAACATGGAAGAAGGCTTTTGAATCAATTTGAGTGAGAGATTGACTCTGAACCTAATGTACTTATTTATTTCTTTTTACTTTAGGGTAAGCAGTTGGACTGTTGCCACATATACAGAACCCAAAAGCTTTTGCAAGTCTAAGTGAATTCATTTCACACTCAATTGGCACTTCAGGGCTGCTGAGATCTACTTATTGAAGATCTGCTCCTGAAAGTGAGTCAGGAGGAAAAGTTCATGCACTGCTTTTCATCGGACTTCAGTGGACTAGCTTGTCTAGAGTGTAGTATACTGTAGATAGATAGATAGACAGACAGACAGACAGGTAGACAGTTAGATAGATAGATAGATAGATAGATAGATAGATAGATACATAGATAGATAGATAGATAGATAGATAGATAGATAGATAGATAGATAGATAGATTACATTTTTTGTTTTCCTTGTGCACCATATAGATGCATATAGATATACATAAAAAAAAAAAAAAAAATATATATATATATATATATATATATATATATATATATATATATCCATTAATTCAGTTATTGCATGGAAAAAAGCAACATGAGAGAGAGAGTAAATTGTTTCCTTTATGGTAAAAGTTTTTTTTTTTTTTTTCTGCTCTTTCAAGATGCTAAACATCCTGTGCAGTAAAATAACAGCAACTATACATTGTCCATCATAACTGACATATTTATAAATATAAATTCAAAAATATTACTTTTGGAAACTGCACACTTGTAAATAACATATCTGTACATTAATTTAAACAATTAAATGTTTATATTTATTTATTTATTTATTAGTATTATTTATTTATTTATTTTCTGTGTAGTTCTGTGTATAATGCATTATTTAATTACCAGTTTTTTTATATTAGTATTATATTTCATCTCTGTTATTCCTATGTCTGTACTACCATGTATGTTTGCACTTATGTCCTTACTTTCTTCTACACAGGAACCTCCTAATGCCAAGTCAAATCCTTTTGTGTATAAACATACAGTACTTGGTAATAAATTTATTTCTGACTTCTGAAAAAAAAAAAAATAACACCTGGTTTCAACATAGATATATACTCAGAAATGTTTCTTGAGCAGCAAATTATTATTGTTGTTATTATTTCTGA
This sequence comes from Carassius carassius, assembly GCF_963082965.1. Classification (NCBI taxonomy): domain Eukaryota; kingdom Metazoa; phylum Chordata; class Actinopteri; order Cypriniformes; family Cyprinidae; genus Carassius; species Carassius carassius. The sequence continues at coordinate 7,351,147 of NC_081759.1, forward strand.
AGGATCATATTAAAATGAAGATTAGAGTAATAATGCTCAAAATTCAGCTTTTATCACACAAATAAATGTATATATGTTATATATAAATTATATTAAACTGCAACAATACTTCACCGTTTTAATATTTTTTTGATCAAATAAATGCAGCTTCAGTGAGAAAAAGAGAATTAAGAATTCTCATTAAGAAAATCTTAATTGTTCCAAACTTTTGACTTTGCTCACTTAAATGTGCACTAAGCAATAATAAAAAATAAAAATAAAAATAAATGCTTTTGACCACAGTGTCAGACTGTGTCCCAAAACACACTTGCAGTCAATCGTCAGTAAGGGCATGTCTAGGGGCAGATCATTTATTATGCTCACAATCATTATACTTTACTGGAGAAATATATTTAGTGCCATACATGGTCCACAAGCAAATAGTAAGGTGAACTGGCATACACACACACACACACACACACACACACACGAGACAGCCAATCCTACACTGTTTCTTTGTACAATCCCAGTGTCCCCACAAGAAAATTTTGTTCATTTTAAATTTAAATGCATGAATCGGGTGCATTTTGAGAGCAGAATCAGGTGACTAGATCAATTAATAAACTAGATCAATTAATAATAAATTAGAATTATCCTGGTAGCCTTCACGTGAATTGTTTATATATAAGCAGTGGGCAGCTATATCCAGTGCCTATAGGGAGCAACTGGGGGTTCAGTTGCTTTCTCACGGGGAATTCAGCCATGGGTATTGAGGGTGGAAGAAAGCGCTGTTCATTCACCCCCCCCCCCCACCTACAACTCCAGTCAACACCGAGACTCGAACCTGCAACCTTTGGGTTACAAGTCCAACTCTCTAACCATAAGGCGACAGCTGCCCCTTTATTTGCAGCTTTATTAGAAATGTGGTCATACAAGCACTGGTCAAAGCACAAGTAAGGCAGCAGAGCAGGGCAGACAGAATCATAAACAGTTATTAGGCATATGCTCGGGGCAAGGCAGCAGAGCAGGGCAGACAGAATCATAAAAAATTACCAGGCGTATGGTCAGGGCAGGCTACAATCAAACAACAATGATAATCCAATATGAGAAAGACAATCCAAGAGGCAGGCAGCAAAAGATCAGTAACGAAGGCAGGCAGGGTAATAACAATAGGCAGTATATATATTAGGGCTGTCAAAAATAGCGCGTTAAAGATGTTAATTAGTTGTTTGTTGTTAATTACGTCAATTTTTTTAACGCATTTCACGCATGCGCAGTGTGACAAATTATTCAGGTCAGGAAAGTCAGGGAAGTGGTTGGGAGCTAGTGGCGAGATGGAGCAAGGTGAGCAAAGTGGGCCTTTTGACGGATTCAAATATAAAACGAATGATGATGGTACAGTTAACCTAAGTACAAGGTTATTTGCAAGATTTGTAACAAGGAGTTTCAATTTCACCTGAGCTGTTCAAACTTGAGGTACCATGTCAACGCCAAACATGCGTTTGCTGGGCCGTCAGGTTCAGCAAGTGGTTTGCGCCAGACCACGCTGAATGTTCGCAGGCCATTAACAAAATCAACTTCAGATAATTTGACCAACACAATAGCAAAATGGATTGCAAAGGATTGTATACCCATTAGCATTGTAGAAGACTCAGGTTTCCTTGATGTTTGCAAGTGGCGTCTCAAGACTCATCCTATAAGCCACCGTCAAGAGCCACAGTTATGACGAAAATCCACGAGCTCTATGAAAATGAAAAAGAAAAAAGGAAAGAGGTCTTGGCTCAAGTAAATCATATCGCCCTGACAGGAGACCCTTGGACATCAGTGAATAACACCAATTACCTCGGAGTAACTGCACATTTCATCAGTGACACGTGGGAACTGAAGTCTTTTGCGCTGACTATATTAAAAACCGAGGAGCGTCATTTTGCGGAGGCTTGTAAAGAACAGTTCCTGTCTGTTGCACGTAAGTGGGACATCGAGGGCAAGACGACAACCATTGGGACTGACAGTGCACGCAACATGGTTGCCGCAATTCAACTTACACACTATGAACACATACATGAACTGTGTCGCTCACATGGTGCAGAGAAGTGTCACAGTGAGTCTTGCTGACAGCGGCTTTGTAAATGCTTTGGCCAAGGCTCGCAAAGTTGTCGGTCATTTTAAGCACAGCCCAGCAAATACTACGGAGCTTCAAGCACAACAGGTAAGCCTGGGAAAGAAGCAAGAGCCATTGATCCAGGATGTTCCAACACGTTGGAATTCAACGCTGGAAATGGTCAAGCGCGTGAGCAGAAATAAAGAGGCTGTTATCGCAGCCCTGGGCAATCAGGAGCACAAACTCGTTTTGCCGACCGCAGCAGAGTGGGATAAACTGCAGAGGCTGGAGACACTTCTAGAGCCATGCAGGTAAATCAGTCTGTAACTTATCAAATAACATTGCTTTGATAATTTTCTGGAATGAATTAAACCAAGTCAAATATCAATAACATGTATGTATGTATGTAGTGTTAATTTCGTCAGACGAGACGAAATATGTTCATCAACGACCTTTTTTTTCATGACTAAAACGAGACGATGGCAAGACTGCACCACTGTCCAAAAATGCTCACTAAGACTAAATTAACATGAATTTGACGAAAAAAGACGAGACGAAAATGTTTTGCATAAAATAAAAACTAAGATAAAATCTCTCTTAATTTCATATCCCGCTTATTACATTGCTACCTACCAAATAAATCAATCATTTGACACAAAATTATGATTTAAAAAGGAGTTTATTGATTTAAAAACTATTGTATTGCTTCCGCTAAAGAAAATAGTGCGCTCCGTCTCTATGGTTAGAATCCTGTGTGTTCATGGCAACGCTCTGTTTTTCATGGCGACGGTGTGTTATAGTTAGCAGCGGTCTGTTATCAAGAAACTAACAAAAAAAGATATGTGAATGACTAAATATGACTAAAACTAACAAGGACATTTGGCACAAGACTACAAGACTAAGACTAAATTAAAAATTGGTGGCGAAATTAACACTATATGTATGTAAAAAATAATAATAATAATAATGATAATAATAATAATAATATGTTGATAACCACTGTTCTAATAATACACTGTCTCTGTGTGCATGTGTGTGTTTGTGTGCGTAGGTATGTAACTGAGCTCCTGGGTGGAGAGGCCTATGTCTCCTGTTCTGTGGTACTACCTTCTCTCTGCCACTTGCATCTCAAGATGGAAGCCTGTGATGAGGACCCTGCATTTGTGGTGAGATTCAAGACCAAGTTCAAGGAGGACCTAGCATCCCGTCAAGAACAGCTCAACAATGCATGGCTCCAGATTGCTACAGTTTTGGATCCTCGTTTCAAAGACTTGAAATGCCTGCCCAAGACAGACAGGGAAGTGGTGTGGACCACACTTGAAGGGATGCTGCAACAAGAATCACCCAGAAAGTCTTCACAGACACATGATGATGGGCCACCCAGGAATAAAATCAGCCTTCTGCAAAGGGGCTCAGATTCAGAATCAGAAGATGAAGAGGTCCAACCTGCCATACAGAGGTACAGAGCAGATCCCACCATTAAATTGGAGGACTGCCCCTTGAGGTGGTGGGCATCTCATTCAGGAGCCCATGAGAAGCTGGCCTCACTAGCTCACAAATATCTAGCCGCTCCTGCAACCACTGTTCCCTGTGAACGACTTTTCTCAGTTGCAGGTCACATTGTGAACAAGAAAAGGTCAGCTTTACTTTCAGAAAATGTGAAAAAGTTAGTTTGCCTCAGCAACTGGCTGAAAGATGATGAAGCTCAGTAGGTTTGAAAGGTGATGTTCAAACAAAAAGACCAGTTTCAGTGCAACATGTTATAGTAGTTAGCAACTGGATTTTTGAGCAACTGGATTAAAGAATGGAGGAAAAGGTAAAAGATTGTTCTTTGGTTTGATTTAAAAGTTTTATTGAACATGTTTTTTTCCACATAAAAACGCAACAGATGACTCAAATTGTGCAAAAATGTGGTAGGCCACTTTTATGATTTGACTACATATATTGCTTTCTGTTCAATTGAACACTGTAAATTGTACATCCTGGTTAAGAGGAATGCCAAAGAGGAAGCGATGGGACATTACAAAGACAAATATTATGGTGTGTAGTATGTTTCAGCTTGATTTTAACCACCATTATTTGGCTGTGTTAATAAACGGACATAATATGAAAATTATGTATCTGTGTCCTGTTATTTATCTTTTGGTATGCATTTCAGAAAAAAAAAATGGTTAGGATTCAGGTGTAATTGCAAATAGTGATTAATCCTGATTAATCCACTGAAAATTCTGATTAATTTGATTAAAAATTTTTCATTTGACAGCCCTAATATATATATATATATATATATATATATATATATATATATTTATATATATATATATATACATAATGTTCTGATAGTGCTGGACCCCCGTGTCACTGCAGATAATGACTCGCACTGACCCGCGCACTCACTGGCATACGAGTTGGAGGTTTGCAGAGATAAACGTTTATCCGCATCTAAAATCTCTCCTCAGCCACACTGCTGGAATACAGGTGGAATGTACCACTTTCCCCAAAAAAATGGTTGATCACATCACTACAATCCACCCCCCCAATTAGTCATCGTAGTCCCAACGATGAACAACACTGCTAATCCCAAGGTCTAAACCAGGCCACCACGGAGTTTACCCCCACAGTAGACGTGACAGAGATTTGATTAGCCTCACTCCCTACAGCTCGTGGTAAGCGGTACAGGTTTGAATGCTGGCCTGCCCCTACACGTCCAGTTAATCTTGGGGCCCGTCCAGATATATTGGGCGTCCCCAAAACAACGGATGCGGGCTCAAGATGTAAACTTACACCACTCTCACCTACCCCTACTGCAGGCCTGCTAGCCAAACTATCGACTCCAGAGGCAGGAGTTAATCCCACTTCGGAAGGAGCTCTAATCACCTCTGCACCCCCTTCACTGACTGGTGGCGCTTCCACCACATAGGCTACATCCCCATCCTCCAATTTATCCTCCATCTTCAGGGGTGCTGATTGTTCAGAATGATTCCCAAGGAATTCCATCGGAGCCGGACTGCCACGAACACAGGGTTTTAAAGAGGTACGATGAACATGGCGGAGTTTACCCAGGTCATGTACAGGTGCTACCGTATACATGGACCCACCCTCTCGGGGTGCCCGAACGACCTGATATTTTATCGAGCTCCATAAATCCTGGATCTTATGCTGTCCCTAGAATCCATGCTCTCGCAGATAGACCAATTGGCCCTCCGTCAAAGGCTGCTCTCTTACCCGTTGATCAAACTTGTCCTCACGATTTTGAGCTGCTGCTTGCAGCCGCTCTCTGGCACCCTCAAAGGCCACGTGGAGACGAGCCTGATGCTCTTCCATCCAATGATGGATCTACCAGACACTGGCTCTTGCACTCGGCCAAGCAAGAAATCCACCGGCAGTCTCGGCTCCTGCCCAAACATCAAATAGTAAGGGGTTTCACCCGTGGCTTGGAGGGGAGTGGTATTATAGCAGAATATCACCTGGAACAAACAAGAAGCCCAGTCCCTCTTTCTCCCAGTGGGCAACGTCCGCAATAAATTGTGCAAAGTCTGGTTAAACTGTTCGCACTGGCCATTACCGGCTGGATGGTATGCCGTGGTGCGAGACTTACCCACCTGATAGAGGCTACATAACTGCTGAATAAGATGGGATTCGAAGTTCCGGCCCTGATCAGAATGGATCCGCCCCGGAACCCCAAACTTATAAAACCACTCTTCCACCAAGACACGTGCAATGGTCTCTGCTCGTTGATCTTGAGTATGTATTGCCAATGTGAATTTACTAAAAACATCCGTCATTACCAGCACATTTTCGTGCCCAGAATGGGAAGGCTCCAGGACTATGAAATCAAGGGCCACAATCTGGTTGGGACGGGAGGACAGTAGATGTGCCATGTAACTCCGAGCAACTGGTGCAGCCTCCTTGGCTTGCTGACACCGCTCACATCGCTGTACCCAATGTACTACGTCAGCCGACATCCCTGGCCAATAGCACCATTGTTGCACCAACTCCAGGGTTTGTTCAGTGCCTTGATGCCCATGACACTGATGTAATTGGGTCAGTACCTCAGGCTGTAACACAGCAGGCAGCACCAGCTGTAGCATCTCTTTACCACCATCGGGACGGCAAACCCATCGATATAACAGGCCGTCCTGTTCCTCCAGACGGTCCCACTGCTGAAGCAGCACCAACACCAGCTTGGACAATTGTCATCGCTCTTGATGCCCTGGGCCTCGCCCTTGACGCCAATACTTAAGGGCTGCACCAATAGTGGGATCCTCCTCCTGCAACAGCAACAGTTCAGGCCCAGATCTACTTGGCAAAGCCGGCACAGCCCTCACAGTGGTGGGTGCTGCTGAACTTACAGCTGTGGTCCGTCTCAACAGTTCAGGGACTAGCGTTCCTAACTGACTATTGCCTTCCAAAGGCTCTCCCCCCGAAGGCAACCGTGATAATGCATCCGCATTCCGGTTGGAGCTACCTGACCGGTACTGCAGCTCAAAATCAAAGGCTGCCAGCTCAGCCGCCCACCGCTGTGCGGTGGCGCCCAGTTTTGCAGTTACCAAATGACTCAGCGGGTTGTTATCTGTGCGTACGATACAACGATGTCCCAATAAGTATTCTCGAAACTTTTCGGCCATGGCCCATTTTAACTCCAAAAACTCAAGCCGCATGGAGCTGTATGTAGCAGTATTACGCTCCGCCGGACGAAGACTACGGCTAGCATAAGCCACTGGTCTCACCTTGCCATCAACCTCTTGGGACAGCACTGCACCTAGCCCTACATGGCTGGAATCGATCTCCAAGATGAACGGAAGTTTAAAATCTGCATATGCTAGGATGGGTGCGGTAATAAGTTTTTGTTTCAATGTCAGAAATGCTTGTTCACACTGTTCGGACCACAATGCCCCCAACTCCTGTCTACGATTACTCACCTTCCCTTTACCTGCCTCGGTCACTAACCGATGCAACGGCACTGCTACCTGGGCAAACCCTTCTACAAATCGCCTATAGTAGCTAACAAAACCTAGAAAGGTCCGCAGCTGTGACACAGTCTTGGGACAGGGCCACTGAGCTACGGCCTCGACCTTACTAGGATCTGTAGCTACTCCTTGGGACGATATTAAATGTCCCAAGTACTGCACCTCTTCCCTAAAAAAGGCACACTTTTCCAACTTAACCTTGAGGCCAGCAGCTCTTAGGTGTTCCAGCACCATCCTTAGCCATTGCAGATGGTGTTGCACGGATGAGGAATAGACAATGATATCGTCGAGATACAACAAGACAGAGTGGTGTCGCTGATCGCCAAAGAGCCACTCCATCAAGCATTGGAAAGTGCCTGGTGTGTTGCACAGGCCGAAGGGCATACGGTTCCATTTGTATAGTCCAAAAGGTGTACAAAAAGCGGTTTTATAACGATCAGATTCAGCAACAGGGACTTGATTATATCCGCTGTCCAGATCTAACGTGGTAAAACAGCGAGACTCTGTTAAAGAATCTAGTGTCTCCTCAATTCGCGGCAATGAAAAGGAGTCTTTTAGAGTCTTAACATTTAGCTGACGGTAGTCTACGCACATGCATAGGCTACCATCCTTCTGCAATTCTACATTTTTAACATGCCCTGCTTCTGACGCAACGATCGTGTCACAGGTCGCTATCTGAGCATTAGCCAGCGATATCTCGGTCAGCCCGACAGGTGAGTCAACTAGACACACTTCCCACAACCTCCCAAGAATGGTTGTGGGATATAAAACAGCATCAAGAACACCAACATTAACCACGTGCACCAAAACTGTACCACCCTTAACGCACTAAAAACGGGGAGGCTAATAAGCCAGCTGGCAACCCAGTCTCAAGGGGCTCGAATAACACGATCTTATCATGAAATACGGATGAGCACGTTGCAGTTATGAACTTAAGGGGGCAACCAATGACATGACTGTAATCGATCCTGGCCCCACGGTTCAAACCAGAGTTTAAAACAGCTCTCTGTAATGGTTGATACAATGGAACCAGTATCTATCAAACAGGGTACTGAGACACCCCCCATGGAAACAACAAGATGTGGGCATGAGGAGACTAAACGAGACACGGATACGTCATCATGTAAAACACGGGAGCCACGCATACCCCCAACCGAACTGTGACTCTGCAGCACGGTGGGGACTAGTTTCCCCACTGGTTTGGGAAACTAGACCTAACTGGCCTTGTGTCGCTGGACGAATCAGCCTGGGAACGAGTAGGCGGGCCGGGAGAATGATGTCGCCAATTACACTCACGAGCAAAATGACCGGGCTGCTGACACCGTCGACAAATCACAGAAGTGGGACGTGGCGAATGACCGCGTAACTGGGGACTTTGGCTACGGGTTAGATTTTGAGTAAGCTGGTCAAGCTGCTTTTGCTGCCGATTAAGCATTTCCCGTAATTCAACCAATTCTGATGAACGATCCCCATGCTCTGAACGAACCCCAGTATCGCCTTGAACCCCACATTGAATCCCCCGCACCAGAGGGGAACAGATTGACTTCGCCCCCTGGCAACACCCGGCATCCCCTCTCCTTCCCAGTGAATAGCTTCCCCTCGCACGTCCAACAGTGTTGCAGCAGGCTGACGTCTAACTAGTTGTTTTAATTCTTGACGTAACGCATTATCTAATCACACCTTTAATAAATTGGTCACTTACTACACCATCTGCGTTTGGAATGGTATGTGGGGCTTGTCGTTTAAGTCTATCAAATAGACCCAACAATACCAGGAATAACTCTTGCAGTGTTTCCCCCTCCAATTGTCAGCGTGAATAAAAAACCTCCTGCAGAGCAATATAGGATTCTGCGCAACCATATAACTCACGTTGTGCTGAAATAATTCTTTCTGGATCATATTTATCAACGCTCGGTCGATATTTGATTTCATCCCAAGCCTCTCCTTCAAGATGATCAAACAAAAAGAAAGCTTGTTCAGCAACAGTCATGGTTCACATTTGCATATATGCCTGAGCTTCTTCGACCCACTCTTCAATGCCTACACCAGACCTACCATTACATTTTGGACAATGCTGTTCTCGGGGAATAAACACAAAACGCTAAAACACAAAACGCTTCATAAAAACATGAAATGCAAACACATTTTTCCAACTTCAGAACTGGGGGATTCAAGTTACTTATCCAATGAACACAGCAACCACTCGTGCTCTCACAACACAGCACCAACACCCACGTTGTGAACACTGCAAATCTACAGCCGCACCACCACCACACACAGGACACTGGCTAGGACTGGTACCCCAATTCTGAAGGGAAAGGAAACAGAACAAGATAAGAAACAAATACACGCATTCACACACATACACACACACACACAGTCAATTATGCACGTCAAGGTATAGTTTGTCAGAAACACTTATCACTTGCTGCCTGACGGAACCAAGGACACCAGGTTACTGACAATCCTCACTCACTGGTACTCACAGACTGTGGGCAGCATAACATCTTGTGAAGTTTCAACAGTATGCATATACAAACAAAATACAATAAAATACAACCTTCAATGAAGCAGTTCAAAAGGAAATCCTCTGACAAAGAAACAACAGTCAAGCACAATGGTCGTGTCAAACACTTTTAATTAATTAATTAATTTAATTTAAGTAATTACCCCACCACAAGTTTTTGGTCATTAAATATTTGAGGGCAATGTGTCGCTTCAGGCCGGGAACGCGATCGTTCCGGTCGTCAAGGTAATCCACGTGCACTTCAAGGAAGTCGGTCAATTAAATCAGAGTATGTGGTGCAACAACAACATTCACCGTCCGGTAAATGGCAGAAGAGTAGTCGAAAGAATTAGCAGGCACAATGAAAGACAATCCGCTCCGCCCGGAAGCTCTCCCGTGCCGAGACTCAAACGCATGCAGATACTCGTATTTTCAAATAGATCACCAAAAGCCTGCTGCAACACCTCCTGGCCCCCCGTGTCACTGCAGATAATGACTCGCACTGCACTCCGCATCTAAAATCTCTCCTCACCCACACTGCTGGACATAAACACGGCGCACAAAGAATGACATCACGTCCGAGAATCCAAATGACACGCTACCTGGATGTCAAGCACATCCCCTTTTATACAGGTGGAATGTACCACTTTCCCCAAAAAAATGGTAGATCACAACATATATATATATATATATATATATATATATATATATTTATATATATGTGTGTGTATATATATATATGTATATATGTGTGTGTGTGTGTGTGTGTGTGTGTGTGTGTATATATATATATATATATATATATATATATATATATATATATATACATACAATCCTATGTCTGGATAAATTCAATTTCAACTATTTCTGAAGTGTTTGTTATTGGAAGGCCCTCTGACCACAATGTTTTTCTGTTGGACTTGTGAAAGCCCAAGGTTTTATTTATTTATTTATTTTTATTTTTTATTTTTTTTTATTTTTTTATATTTTCTGTTAAAAGCTGTTAAATTATTAAGCAGTGTCTAGTGCAGTTTTTTTTTGGTTTAGTTGTCTTTATTTAAAATGAACACTTTATTTTCACATAACACAGTAAAGCAGACTGTGCATAGAATGAGTAATCGATTCTCGAGTCATTGATATCAACCAATTCAGTACCACCACCATGGACAGCACCTGGTATCATCGCACGTAAGAAGATATATCTTAAGCAACCTCTTAAGGTATAGTTCAGGTAACACACCTAGAAATGATTCACCTTTAGTTAAGGCATACCTTTTGAGTCTTCATAGCATGCTAAGAGACAGCGTTATCGGGAAACGCAGCCCATATCATTCTGAAATGAGTTATAGAATAAGTGCCAAAGTTGCCGGTTTCCCTTAAACATGCTGTAACCTTCATTTGCTATTTTCTTATGCATGGTGGTGATTCAAATGCTCTCATCAGGCGAGTTTGCTATTTGAGGCGTCCTCCTGTGCCATCTTGATGTCTGCTGAATGCTGCCCATCTGTTGGCCTCTAGTGCAGCATCAGCAGAGCCGCCATTTCTGTGAGATGCTGGGGGCTGACGGGGGGTCTCACACACACACACACACACACACACACACCGACATGCGGACAGAACATCTCCAGCAACAGATGCAATACAACTTAATAGTGTGTTTAAAGGGATAATTTACCTAAAAATGAAAATTACTGTGATTTACTTAGCCTCAAGGCATCCCTGGTGTATATGACTTCCTTCTTTCATACGAATCCAATCATAGTTATGTTTAAATTGTCCTGGCTATTCCAAGTGTTATCATTGCAGTGGTGTTTCTACAGTCCAAAAAACGTCAAATAAAGTGTGCGCATCCATAATAAAACCTAATAAACATCCATAATCAAACCTAATAAACACTTTCCTCTCACTTCTGCTGAATGTCATATGCAGAAGCTCTTCCGGTGGCAGACGTAGAACGTAAGCGTAACGCGCGTCTCTGACGTATGCTATTCTCACGAGTTTATTTACAGGAGCAAAGGAAGCAAAGTCTCTATATATATATATATATATATATATATAAGGTAAGGACACTTCAATTATTCTTACTCAGTACTCTATTACCTGACCTATGATAAAATACATTTCTCAATGAATGTGATATGTGACAAACAGTCTCTGCATCAAAAGGTGGTTGTGGATATTGTAGATAGATTAAAATATTTTGCTCACCAGATTTAACAGACTTTTTTTCAACTAAGCATTTGAAATCTTTTTTTTTCAGGTAATTGTTACAGGGTTAGTCATGCAAACACAACTATGACGATAACAACAAACCCTTTGAAAAGACAAAACAGAAGTTGTTTTTTTTGTCCCCTCAAACATGAATACAATTTTCAGCAGTCATAAATGATGACTATTCTGTACTTCCACGCTGAATCTGAATTTGTCTGATTAAGATTCACATGTGCGTTTGACGCCAGTTGGGCCTGCAGGAGATTAAATTAAGATTATGAAGCCAACTGGGAGGTTATAAAGAACAAACAAAGTCCATATCAGACTCATCTTCCTTTATCCCACCAAAATAATAGTATTATTGACAATCTCTGGATGCAAAGAGAAAATGTCACAAAGCAAAATAAACACAACCACACCAAAGATACTGAATACCTGAAGTGATTTAAGATTGACTCAGTTTGCTGTTCTATATGTTATAGAATCAGTATTTTCATCTAAATGAATACTACTACTACTACTACTACTACTACTACTAAAACAAACAAACAAACAAAAAACACTTATTTTGTTTTTAAGCTACAGAGAAAACACACTGCCTTTAAGTACTCCTGGAAAATTCCCTACTTACCTGCTTGTAAATCTTAATTAGAACTAGGTATGAAATTGATGCTTAATTTGTGTATTTTTATCATTTTCATACTGCCACAGTTAATGATAGTAAATTGAGTTTTGTCATTGCCTGTTGCATCATAAAACTGAGAGTGTGGTATTTTCTGCCAGGTTTTATTACTATGGAATAACCTTCCTGATAATATTCAGGGCTTACACACACTCTCTGATTTTAAATTTTGATTAAAGACACATTTCTTTCGTCCAGAATTAAAATATAACAAGTTGTAACCTTGTACTCAATTTACATGGGATTAAATGCACATTAATAGTTCCTCTTCAGGAACTCGAGCTGCATCGAGAACGATTGGGGAACGCCCCCAGCGTGACGTCTCTGAATCATGTGTGTAATCAGTCCGATGGATGGGCGAGACGTCATAGCCGGGTGACGTCAGTGACCAGGAAGCATAAAAGCAGGAGAGGCGCAGCCGGCACCAGCCTTCTGTCTTCAGCAAGCGCTCTGTGTGTGTGTGTACTGTTCAAAGAACTTTTACGTTTGTGAGTCTTATTTAGTGTTGTTTGTCATCCCCCAAAAGTATGCCAAAAGCACCCTCCAAGACCAAACACAAAATGGGCGAAGGCAAGCAGCGTTTCAGACTGTGTGTTCCTCCCTGTCCTCGCTATATCTCAGGCGGGAATTCACACAGTTTGTGTGTTGTTTGCCTGGGAGCGGAGCATGCAGAGTCGGCTTTCGAGGGGGCCGACTGCCTGCATTGCGAGTGGCTTGCCCTGCATGTTCTCCGTTCCCGGAGGGCTCTCTCCACCGAGGGAGCCTTCGCTAGCGTTCCCCGCGGCGTTGGTCCCGCTTCCGCCGAGGCGGAGTGACGATCTCGCTCTTGGGGTTCGCAGTTGGATTTGGCAGAGGGAATGGAAACGGGCGAGTCCCTATCTTCATCCTCACCTGCCAGATCCAGCACCCACTCTCAGGGATCGGAAGCGCGCTCCGGTGCTACTTCTCCCGGGGGAGCGGGCTCGGCGTTTCATTTATCTTCCTCCGAGGAGGTTGATGTGGTGAACGTCGCTGAGGATTTGCCCCCTCAATCGCCCCAGCGTGAGGAGCCTTTTGAGGTGGTTACTCGTGCTGTGGCCAAGTTAAACATCGAATGGCCAGCCAAGAAAAAGGCTGAACCGCAGAAAAGTAAAGTTGATGAGCATTTTCTGCGAACTAAGCGAACCTCCGCGCCAAAGCCTTTTTTTTTCGATTTGCACGCCGAGGTGTGTAAATCGTGGGAAAAACCCTTCTCGGCCCGCTTCTTCATCCCCGTTTCTGATCACTACGGCAACGTAGCGGGGATGAATGAGCGCGGTTATAAGGCGATGCCCCGGGTTGAACAGACGCTCGCGAGCTATCTGTCTCCCAGCGCTGTATCGTCATTAAAGGCTCCGACGCTGCCCTCCAAGCCGCTGCATACAACATCAGCGCTGGTGGGCAAGAGGTACGCGGCAGCGGGTCAGGCTGGTGCGTGTCTGCAAACCATGGCGGTGTTACAGGCGTACCAAGCCGATCTGCTGAAAGATTTAGATGAGCAAGAGCACGTGAGATCTGAGGATATCACGGAGCTCAGGAGGACCGCTGATTTGTCTCTCCGCGCTACCAAAGAGACCGCTCGTGCTATTGGGCGGTCCATGGCAGCAATGGTAGCAGCAGAGAGACATTTGTGGCTCGCCCTGTCTGACATGAGAGAAAAGGACAGGGTTTGTCTCATGGGCGCCCCGCTTGTGTCCTCAGGCCTGTTCGGCAACGCTGTTAATTCTGTCGTCGACAGGTACCAGGAGGCTTGCAAGCAGGCGGCGGCGTTCCAGCGGTTCCTCCCACATCGCTCTCTAAATCCGGCTGCCGGGTGGGGGCAGCCTCCACCGAGTACCAGCTCCTCATACAGGGAGGCACAAAAACCGCTCTGGGTTGGAGGCTTCTAAGTCTAAGCCGGATCTGCGGACTGTACTTAAGGCTAAGAGGTCTTCGGCCAATAAGCCCTGACGCCACTGGCCCGGGGCTTATGAGGGCAGTCCCCTCTGTGGTGCAGCGGGTTACACTGCATTACACGGTGTCCGTCTCGCCTCAGTACCATCAGGAGATCGTTCTGCCAACCCTGCTGGAGTTACAGGGCGCAGTGGTCTCCCGCGAGAACCACGCCCAGTTACCGCCCTGAAACGTAGAGGTGCTGAGTGGCTCAGCCACTTCGGTTGTCTCCTGTCGGTTCGCCGTTACAGGGCACCGAGGGGAAACCCACTTCACATGATCAAGGTCATGCGGCGCTGCCTATGTGCCTTGGATATGTGGAGGAAGCCTTGGTTCTTGTCTCAGGGCCCAGTGCTGGGAGCTCCTTGTCGCCGCGTGATGCTAGCGACGGACGCGTCCCTCACCGGCTGGGGTGCAGTCATGAGTGGCCACCCTGCCCGCGGTCTGTGGAGTGGTTGCCATCTGACATGGCACATCAACTGCCTGGAGATGCTGGCCATGCTGCGTGCACTTCGTTATTTTCTCCCAGACCTAAGAGGTCACCATGTGTTGGTGCGCACCGACAACACAGCGGTGGTCTCTTACATCAACCACCAAGGAGGTCTGCACTCACGCCGTCTAAGCAAACTAGCGTACCAGATCCTAGTGTGGACCCAGGACAAATTCCTCTCGCTCAGAGCGGTTCACATTCCTGGGCATATGAATATGGGAGTTGACATCCTGTCGAGGCAGGGGCCGAGGCCCGGGGAATGGCGGCTTCACACCGAGGTGGTGAAGCAGATTTGGAGAGTTTTTGGCCAGGCTCAGGTGGACCTGTTTGCGACTTGAGTGACATCGCACTGTCCCCTCTGGTTCTCTCTGACTCATCCAGCTCCACTGGGGCTGGAGGCCATGGTACAGACGTGGCCGAGGCTTCATCTGTACGCCTTTCCCCCGATTGCTCTGCTCCCGGGAGTTCTGGAGAGTGTGTGCCGGAGTCTGGCTGCTGTTAGTAGCCCCGTTCTGGCTGGGTCGAGTATGGTTCTCGGACCTGATTTCCCTCCTAGACGGCTCTCCCTGGGAGATTCCCATCAGGAGGGATCTCCTCTCACAGGCAGAGGGCATCATAGTCCACCCCCGCCGGGAGCTGTGGAAGTTATGGGTGTGGCCCACAACTCGTAGCTTCCGGTCTCTCAACCGAGGTTGTTGAGACCATCCTCCAGTCCAGATCTCACTCTACGAGGAAACTGTATGCCTTGAGGTGGAAACTTTTCACTTCTTGGTGCGGAGACCGCCAGCTCGACCCAGTTAACTGCCCGATTGGTACAGTGGTTGACCCACTCCACCCTGAAGGTCTACGTGGCGGCCATTGCTACTAAACAGACCATCAGCCGGTGGATAGTAGATGCTATTTCTCTTGCACATGAGTCCTCTGACCTCCCCTCTCCCCTGGGGGTCAAGGCTCACTCCACTAGAAGTGTGGCGGCCTCCAAGGCCTTCCTAGCAGGTGTCGCTATGTGTGACATCTGCGAGGCTGCGGGGTGGTCCACGCCTTTGACCTTTGTAAGATTTTACGGTCTAGATTTACGAGCCGCTCCAGGCCCCTCTGTTCTCTCGTCCTAGCTGTGCAGTTGCCCACACTGGCAGAGATTTGTAAGTCTGGCGGCGTGGGCATTCTCGTTCCCCAATCGTTCTTGAAGCAGCTCGAGTTCCTGAAGAGGAACGTCTAAGGTTACGTATGTAACCCTAGTTCCTCGAAGGAACGAGACGCTGCGTCGCAGTGCCACACTTCCGGCATCTCTGGTCGGCGCTTGCTTCATCCTTTGAAGCTGGTGCCGGCTGCGCCTCTCCTGCTTTTATGCTTCCTGGTCTCTGACGTCACCCGCCTATGACGTCTCGCCCATCCATTGGACTGATTACACACATGATTCAGAGACGTCACACTGGGGGCGTTCCCCAATCGTTCTCGACGCAGCATCCCGTTCCTTCGAGGAACCAGGGTTACATACGTCACTTAGACGTTTTGCTTGAATGGCAGCTATGCTATTTACTCTCCATTTGCTGTTATGATTCTATCTCAGGATTTGATCCAGCATCATACAAAGATGTCAGATGACAAACAAGAGAGAAGAGATGATGCCAACCACTGCAAGGACTTAAGAAAACGCCAACTTTCAATCAACATACAAAAAATTTACGAATTTTACTTTTATTGTAATCATTATGATCACAACATGTAATCAGTGCATGAACGTGTTCATTCTGTCTGCTTAAATAAACATGTGACATTAAAATACTCCACATTTCTGCAATATGACATTACATTTAAATTATCACCTGATAACAGATTATTCTTAATTGTAATGTAAAAACATTCATATTCTAAAAATGCTTTGAAATGACATAGAAATCATTATGCAAATAAATGTAAATTTAAGTGCGTTCACAATTAGAGCTTACATTTCATCAAGACATTATTCTCTTTAACTGAATGTTTGTGGTGACAATCTTGTGTTTATGCCACATATCATATTCCATATACAAAAATACATGAAGTGTATACATAAAAAAACAAACAAATTTCATACTAGGCTGGAGAGACTGTGGTGACATGTCTGCAAAATTATATTAAAGGGATAGTTCACTCGAAAATTTAAATGTTGTCATGATTTACTCTCCACAAAAAATATTATTGATACAGGTTTAGAAAAAACATTTTGAGGTCAACTTAAGTTGCTTCTTCCTTGTTTTATGTCACTTGTAAAGTGAAATTTCCAGTGAGTGGCGTTCAGTTTTATATGTGACATGAACATAAATCTGTCAATATTTCATTATGTTAGTTGTTGTACAGCAGTTCAGAAATTCAGTTCAGTTAACAAGTGCAATGCTGTGCCGGGTGCACTACAGAGCAAGTTTACTATATCAGGAAGCTGGTTAGTTTACAAATCATGCACTATGATAAAAGTGTTTTGAGCTCCTAACATACTATTGTGCTAGAAAATGTGAAAAAAAAAAAAAAAAAAACTTTTATCAATTAATATTCTGCACCTGTAATCACAATTTGTATAAAAATCAATACAGATATTAGGGTTTTGCAAAACTAAATGTTGGGAAATTTGTATTGGTTGCTCAGTAGAAAGGATCCAGCTCATTGATTTCAGTGGTGATAAATTAATCATATACAAGATTGTTTCCAGTACACACTCTCACAATAGCTTTTGCAAGGGTTTGGATATGGATGCCAAGCTCGTAAGGTTAAAGAACATTTCCAAACCATTATGCCATATCTTTTATTGCACAAACAGATTGCTAGATGCTAGCCAATTGTCATTCTCAGAGGACAGCGTGCTGTCATACACTGTCTCCATGGCAACTGATTACTTGCACAGTGTGCATGTGGCCATTCGGGGGTGAGCTGGGAAATAAATTGCCGAATTCCTCCGACAGCTCTCCAAACAAACTTGTGTACAAACAAGGAGAACGAAACAGCACTCGTCGCATTCTGATGTCTCTGCATTTTGTGGTCTGTGCCATCCTCGTCGCCCAGGCATGTTGTGTGTTGATGAGACAGGATCTGTGTTGTACTGGACCACAGTGAGCTCTATTTATAATAACTGCCTGGAGAAAAGCTTGCATCTCCCAAACACAAACTTTTCAGCAGAACAAATTTGGTTTCGGTCAGAATAAGATTCACTACAAGCTGATGTCTTTTGTTAAACACTGAAGGGTGCATCAGTGCAGTCAGGAAGCACACATTGTAATTTCATGGAAGATATTTGTTAGAGTATGTTGAATTTCAAACTCATTGCAAACTTCTCTTTTTACCATACCAATAAAAAGTGATACACTACTAACGAAAGGAGCCTCTTCTGCTTACTAAGGGTGAATTTATTTGATTCAAATACAGTAAAACAATAATAATGTGAAATAGCATTACAATAATTTTAATAAAACAAAAATCTTTTCTATTTGAAATGTAAATTTATTCTTGTCGAAGCAGAATTTCCATTATCATTCCTTCAGTATCACATGATTCTTCAGAAAACATCCTAATATGCTGATTATTATTTTTATTTAAAAAAATTAAGCAGCAAACTTAAATATTATCAGAAATGTTTCTTGAGCTCATGTGACACCGAAGACTAGCATAATGATGCCAAAAAAAAATAAAAATAAAAATACAACTTTGATCACATTTGATCAGCAATAAAGAAAACACTTATTTTTAATTGTAATAATATTTCTCAGTATTGGAAGCATTGTTGCTTCTGAAGTTTTCGTCACATAATCATCACATATATATATATATATATATATATATATATATATATATATATATATATATATATATATATATATTTACATTTACATTTACATTTACATTTATTCATTTAGCTGATGCTTTTATACAAAGCGACTTGCAATTGCTATATATGTCAGAGGTCGCACGCCTCTGGAGCAACTAGGGGTTAAGTGTCTTGCTCAGGGACACATTGGTGTCTCACAGTGGATTCGAACCTGGGTCTCTCACACTAAAGGCATGTGTCTTATATATATATAGTGTATATATAGTGTAAAAGAAAGAATCAACGGTTGCACTTTATTTTACAGTACGTGTACTTACATGTACTTATAGTGTACTTACAGTGTATTTATCTAAGAAATTTCTGGTAATACAAGGTTACTACATGGAGTAGGGGTAGGTTCAGAGTTAGTAAATAAATAAAAACAAAAAATACAAATTAAAACCTGAATGTGTTGAAAACATACCTCAGGTCATATGAGTTGTAGATGAGTTTGTTTCTTCATCAGATTTGCAGTCCATCAATTAACATCTTGTGAAGACAAAATGATGATGAAACCTGAATTTGTACAAAAGTGATGAAGAAACAAGCTCATCTACTGTACATCTTGGACGGCGGATTTGATTTTTGAATGAACTATTCCTATATCAGTACCCAATTCACACTCACTGCATAGAGAAATTACTTTATAAGTGAGGTAAAGTACAGCACTGTGCTTTAGTTGGAGAATGTGCAGTTAAACAGTTATATTTTCAGTCTCAAATGTGGCGTTGGGGCACATCTGACATTTTCTGGAAGATAAGGGTGGCATGAGAGCTAAATGCTATCTAACCATGTTTGGAATAAACCACTATGCATGCTAGTTAATAGTGAAAAGTGGTCCTTAAAATAAAGTGCTACAAGAATATATTTTATGTAATACAGTATATTTATGTAATAGCCCATTTATGAAACAGGACAAGTACTTTTAAGTTCAAAAAACAGAAGAAAAAAAAAACAGTGTAAAAATTGTATATGTTCAGTAACTAACCACATAATTGTTTATTTACATTTTTTGGCTAGACCTTGTACTGACTATACATAATTTTGTAACTGCATGTCAGCTAATTCTATTTAAATTTACAACTTCATGTCAACAAACTTTCATTAGAGTATCATCAGTAGACTGTTCGTTTGGGGTTAGGGCTAGTAGAATAAGTTGGCATACCTACTAAGTTACTTATAGTCAGAACATTAAGCAGACAATATACTAATAGTTTAATGACTGCTAGTTGACAGTTGCAAAGTTACTTATAATTAATAGAATGTCTAAAGGGAACTCAAAAGAAAGTGTTACTTTGTTAAGTGAAAGTGTTAAGTTTAATTAAGTTTACTTATTATGTTATGGAGATGACATAATAATAATTTATTGCAGGGAAAACTCTTGCAAAAATCCTTTATTCAGACTTATCTGGAAATCAAACCAGCCAGTGGCATATCTATCTGTTCATCTCATCAATGCACTGGCATAGAAAGTCTATGGCTACTAGCCAGTGACGTCACCGCTGAAGAAAGACACTAGTAAAGGGTTTGTACCAGTTCAACAGTTGCACTGACACAAAAACATCAATTTGTTTACAATTTGGACATGGCCATTGGCAGCGCCTTCATCATCAGAGAGGAATTAATGCATGTCTGTTCAATGAACTATTTCAGTAGCAATAAAGAGGCATTCTGGACAGAAGTGAAAATATGTGACATATGACACAGTTTTTCTCTCAAAGCCTTCTGGGAGCTTGGCGGCAGAGGACTGTGGCCTTTCCAGCAGGTTGCTCCGGTGTTGGGTTTCTCTGTCCTATCAAAGCATTATCATCCAAACATGAGCAGCAGTAGCCGCGGCCAATACAGCCCTCTGATAAAGCGAGCAGTGGACTGAAGAGAATCTCTTTGCAGAGCTGTCGGTTTGTGCATCAGCAGCAATGCCAAGAGACTCCCAAAGCTCTGATAACAGGGACTCAGTAAAACAGGGAAAAGACTGAAAACATAGAGTGGCCCAGTCAATGATCTCAGAAACTTACAGTCTGCTGTGCCATACTTTTCTGAAGCTACCCAGTGCTGGAAGAGAGTCCAAAACAGAAGGAAATAAATAAATATACCTTAAAATATTAAAATTTTCTGTTGTTTTCTAGTAGTTCAGGTACATTTTAGGTAAAAGAAAAAAAAAACATTCCTACACATTGATTTAATAATGCATGAATTGCAATAATAATAATAATAATAGTAATTAAATAAAATTGTTCTGAAAGATGTATTGTAAAATGCATGAAAATAATAAAAAAAGCTATTTGTTAAAAGCATTAACTAGACACTGTGAGAATAGATCTATCAAATGGCCATTTTGTGTATGTATAGAATACAGGAGTCACTCTCAATTTTGCATTAAGTGAGAGTGATAACCAAAATCATGTTTTGATCTTGCAGCTGCAATCAACACAAATGATATTTATGATCATCAACTTAAACCTAAACTAAAAACATAAAAAATAAAATGCATGCATACTTTTCCCTACATACATATACACATTAGTTAATCTAAGAAATATTTCTCATTTTCATTTAGTTTATCTTTATCGTTTCCATGGTATTAAACATACATTTCGTACTGCATACAAAAAAGGGTAGAAATTCCATTACACAAAGTTAATATTTACCTTTATGACCAGTGTTTGCTCTGTCACAAGCATTGCTATTTCCTTTGCAAGACATTTTTAAAGGGGTTATGAACTGATTTTTTCACATATGTTAGATGGAAACTAATGTTAGTTGAATTTTTACATCAAAATGGTCTAATAATAGCACTGCCTTAAATAATAAAAAAAAAATAATAATAATAAAAAATGTTATGCTTGTTTTCTACCATGATTTTAGCGTTTTGCGTTAGGAGTGCAAGATTGTGGGTTCGATTCCCAGGGAACACATGTTAGGTAAAAAACATTAGCCTGAATGCACTGTAAGTCGCTTTGGATGTCTGCTATATGCATTAATTTAATTTAATTTAATTTAATTTAATTTAATTTAATTTAATTTAATTTAATTTAATTTAATTTAATTTAATTTAATTTAATTTAATTTAATTTAATTTAATTTAATTTAATTTAATTTAATTTAATTTAATTTAATTGGTGGGTCTTTTTTAAGACTTCAGTGTAAACACACACTGGTGTGTTTGGGAAATATGTTTTCTTATGACATTACTGAAATTATAGTATTTCATGTGGAACTTCTTTTTTTTTCAGTGTACTTGTTACTCTTACTATTAAAGCTGCCATGATAAACTAGTCATAAAAAAGTGTTAATTCAAGCTTTATGATCTAATCCCATTGCTTAAAGGATGCATGCGCTGTTGAAAGCACAAATTCACTGATCTCACCATTGCAACTTGATTTCTGCACTCCCGTGAATGCTTTCATCACAACTAACAGTGCAAACATTATGCAGTGTAGACCTTGTCATTGACTATAATGGATGTTTGGCAAAAAAAAGAAAAAAAAGAGGAAGCAGAATTGGAATCTGGTGATTCTAAAGAGATATTTGAATGTTTTATGTATGAAAAAATAATAAAGTAAGCAAGGAAGGTAGGAAGGAAGGAATTCAGCTCTAATACAGCATTATTGCCACATAAAGAAGCGTATCACGTTAAAGGAGCACTTTAACGTGTTTTTGCACTATTAGGCTTTAATGATGGTTCCTCATCCTGTCTCAGACAGATCACAGACCATACCAACTGACAAAATGAAGCACGTCCAGCGAAAGACAGCTTTAGCCTGGGTTTTCGAGAAAAGGAGGAAGAAAGATTACAATCTAATCCTTCTACAGTGGGGTGCACGAAGCCCCAATCCCAGTATACAGATTTAATTGAATCAGCGCTTGAGACAGTGGAGAGAGCAGCTTGTTAATGAAGAGTAATGGGGGAGATCAGAGTGCTGAGCAGGTACTCCACCGAGAGATTACAGCGCCCAACTGAGAACACTGCACAGATTGTGCCCGGCAATTACACTAAACCCGAAAGGAAATACCACAGAAAAAAATAATATGACATGGTTGGTGTGGCGGATTTCAAAACTTTTGTATGTCGCTTTGAGTTTTTAAAGTACACCGACTGCGCTGCACTCACAGGGATGGCCGCAGTATGAAATATGATCTTGATTAAATTGAATCGCATGCATAAATTATTAGAGAAAGAGAGAAAACAACATGGGCCAGAGGCCAATGACAAATTCTCATCGCAGGAAATGAGGGTTGCCGTTGCCAGGCTGAAAAATTTGTTTAATGACCTCCGCCTGTTCGAGGTAATGTGATGGGAAAACAAAAACAATAAAAGTAGGGTGAAAAATGGAAATAATTATCAGTAAGAAAAATAGTCGCCTACAGTTATGGCTTGTGTTCCTCACATCTGGCTTTAGAGATCTAATCAAACGTGCTGAACATTTGACGTGATGCTGCTAATGGTGAATGTTTTTTTTTTTGTCACTTGAATCTGTTCTGTTTATTCTCTTCAGAGCAGGAGTGGACAACCCATGACGATTAGTCAAACAACAAACAGATGGACAATTAACTTCCATTTGTTAACTTAATTGCATGAAAGATACTGCTTCAAACCCTCCAGAGTGTGTGCTGCTACTTGGTGAGCAAATTTGTAACTGAATCTGTTGGTCTATTAACTTTAAAAGCAAAACACATAATTTTTGCATGAATTTGCTAAAATAATGACTGTTTTCACACAGGTATCCAGCATTTAACTTTTAAGCCATTTAAGTTGTATTTACTAAACACTATTTCAATGTCTAAATGCAACAGAGCAATCTTACATCTCAGTTGTCATTTGGTGTGAAAATGACAGCAGAGAAATTCAGTACTAATATTAATGTAATACTGTTGCTGCATTGTTTTGTACATTGAACTACTTCAGTTGGGGTTGTGATTTCATCTAAACTTAAAATGAATTCATTTTTTTTTAGTATATATTTAAAATCATAATCAAATAATAATTGTGTTGCAATAAATGCATTTCTTCAGAATCAAATCAGAATCACTGAGGAAATAATTGTCATGCATTGGATCATTTTTACTTACATTTTGAAATTCCTCACAAATACATTAGAATCACTGAGGAAAAGCCAATCAACCTGTCCGACACATGCAGAGTCTATGAAGTGACGAGTGTTTAAGGGAACAATAAACACCTTTCATCATACTCAAGACGGAGACTTTGTGAAAGATTGTTATTAATCAAAATATAAATTATTATAAATCATAATCAATGTGAATATAGTCATTTATGTATTCAGTTATTATACTGTTATAATCATGTATTTTCCAGCATGTGTAGAAATCTGCATGAGAACCGAATGTGCAGACATATGGCAGCACATGATGGAGCCCTTACTTTCACTGAACATAAAATTAAGGCCTCCTGACTGTATCATGATCCTATAACAAATATGAATGAAATCTACTGAACATGCCTAGAGAAAGAAGAGGGTACAGAAAAAGTGTCTGGAGATTGCTCTACAAAGTTTGTCACAGCTTTATTTTCTCTGAAGAATAAATTCTCTCTTCTGGCATCAAAACCACAAGACTTTGAGAATGATTCCTCACAGTAAGGGCAGAAATCACCACAACTTCCTGTAGGACCTTCATCTTCAGATCCCCTGGGCTGGTGGCCATGTCTGGCCACAGCCCAGTCCAAGTGGAAAACATTTGTCATGGTATCACTGAAGATACATATTTAGAGTGGGACACAGTTGAGAACTGGGGTTTGAATCATTTCACAAGAAGGGTACATTGATGGCAGTGGCCATGTCACCCTGTAGCCCAAGACCGGTTGCCCACTGAAACTAAGCAGGGTTGAGCCTGGTCAGTACCTGGATGGGAAACCTACTGGTAAAACTAGGTTGCTCCTGGAAGAGGTGTTAGTGAGGCCAGTAGGGGGTGCTCACCATGCAGAGGTCCTGACTCTCTGTGGTCATTAAAATTCTAAGGATGTCTTTCAAAAAGAGTAGAGCTGTGACCTCGGCATCCTGGCCAAATTCACCCATTGGCCTCTGATCATCATGGCCTCCTAACAATCCCCATATCTACTGATTGGCTTTATCACTCTGTCTCCTCTCCACCAATAAGCTGGTGTGTGGTGGGTGTTCTGTCGTCGCATCTTCCAGGTGGTTGCTCCACACTGGTGGTTGATGAGGAGATTTCCCCTTCATGTAAAGTGCTTTGAGTGCTTAGAAAAGTGCTATGTAAATGCAAGGAATTATTATTATTATTATTATTATAAAGTTTTTTGTTGTTGTTGTTTTTTTTTTTTTTTTTTTAAGAAAGTGCAAAGGACACTGATCATGTGCACTTACCATAAACATAGATTCAGTGGCTGTTTCTCCATTAGGGCGATTGGGCGACGCACCACCAAAGGAAAGGGAGGGATTTTTTTTTTCTTTTACATTCAACCACAGTGTAACGCTATCTTTCACTATTCTAGACTGTTTGTGCTGCCTCTAACTAGTCCAATCAGTGTCAAGTCGCTTTTTGTGTAGTACTGCCTCTTTTGGGGCGGTTTCTATCAAACTGAGAGGGCTAGCCCTAACGTGCTTTTGTAATCGTGCGTAACCTTAACTTGTGCAACGACTGGTGGGAACAGTGACATCCAATAATGTTTAAAAACTATTTAGAATTTTAACAACAAGAAAAAAATGAAAAACTACTTTAATATCTTTATCAAATGCGGAAATAAAATGCATCATGGCGAACGTTTCCTCAGCGTAGATTAATTCTATCGTGTCATTGAAAGAAATACCATTCATTCATTGTAGCAATAAGGATAAATTGGCAATTAAAGAATTAGGACAACCAAGACCAAATTTGAACATCAAACAAGTATCTACAAAGGGCGGCAAGTCGTATAAACGAGGATTTTCGAGGACTTGGTATGAGCGGAGTAAAAGGCTAGCAGGCTGCAAAGTAGCCAACGATTTATTCTGCTAATTTACCGCTACATGTTGTTCCATACCGAGAGCATGACGGACATTGCATGGACAAGTACAGGTGTCACCGAAATGCATCATCTCTCGGAGAAGGTGAAAAAACACGACAGAGCAAAGATGCATATGGATAGTAGGGAGCAGTGTAATATAAGTGAGTAATTTAAGTAAGCAGTGTAATGTAAGTGAGGAATGTGATATAAATGAGCAGTGTAATATAAGAGAGTTGTGTAAACAGTGATTTATGTGACTTCAATTATTTCTTATTAAACTGAAATCGAAGTAAAAGATTTTTTTGGAAAAACCACATCCTGGCGTCAGTCTTCATTTGCTGCTGAATTGAGTTAACACGCATATAGAAACATAAGGAGAGCAAGAGATTGATTCCTAATGTCAGTTCACTTTTAATTAATACTATAGTAGTTCAGAGATAAAAGGCAGGACCTGCCACTGCATAGATTATAGAAAGCTTTTAGTTTGTTAAGGAGGCCATGAAGAAGCCTACGTCCAGATATGACTGCATCATCGAGCTCTGGAGAGTAGAGCACTGGACCCTTAGAACAAGAGGAAGACTCACATAATTGTCCCTTGCACATAGCACGTCTACTGAGAGTAACATGCTTAAGAAAACCCACCAAGCCACGGGGAGCACTGTTGCTCAAACTCCATCAAGGGAGGCTGAAATAAGGCCTATCAAACTGATATGACTGCTACAAAGGCTCAAGAGGCAAAGTACTTGATTCCCAAGATGGGAAGAAAACTCCCATGCTAAGAGAGATGCATGATGGGGCTCTGGGAGTGGTGTACTCATAGGAAAACCCTCCAACAGAGGGGTGTACCATCTGATCAACCATAATGGCTCACACATCCTCGCAATACTGGCATGATTAGTATGCTGGAACATGTGGATGGATAAGAAGAATGGATTCTTGGAAGCACTTATCCAAATGGCCCTGGGCAGTTTTCTTCCTGAAACACTTCCACGGTAAGTCAAGTCCCATGTTTTTAGAGCAGCAAATCATAATATTAGAATGATTTCTGAAGGATCATGTGTCTGGAGTAATGATTTGATTTGAAGCTTTGAAATCACAGGAATAAATTGCATTTATTGTTTTTGCTGTGCTTTGAATCAAATAAATGCAGGCTTGGTAACCCAAAGAAACATCTTTAAAAACATTTTCACAATGTTTTTAACAATTTAACTTTCCGTGGTAGTGTACAACCAATGCATAATTCTTTACAGTGACATAGATTTGCAAAACCAATACAGAAGTAATTAAAGTCCCATGTCTTTGTTCCTTTATATGTTGAAAGGTTACCAGTCAGTGTCAGAAGCAAAGAGAAGTCAGGAAGAAGTAAAAGGGACCATGAGCAAAGCAACTCAGTGTTGTAGTGCCAACAGCAATGGCAGTGTCTCCACCTCAAATGTGCTATAATTAGCTTCAGGCCAATTAAATCTCTTTGAGAAATGGGACACTGGGCGGTCTAACCCATCTGGGTCTACATGTTGCATAACCACACTAACTCTCATAGCAATGATCTTACGTGTAGTTTGGAGTAACAAGAAGTGCAGAAAAGAGGCTGGAGCTCATTTCAAAGTGGGCTGTCTTTTATAGAGCACATGAAACATCATCAGATCAGAAGAAGGAGTTACTGCATCTGTAGCTTACTGGTATGCCCGCATTCTTTTTCTTAATGTGACTCCACAGCTTTGCCAAATTCACATTTGTCTGTTCTAAAGTTAGTGACAACAGCAATAACAACCTCCTCCAATAAGAGTCAAACAAACTGTGGGATTTATTGGATCAATAGCAGAATGTTGCCATTCTGTTATTTCCCACAGCATAAACAGCAGAAAAGTTTTGATGGATAGACACAAGAATTGAGCAGAGGAATGTAAACAGCAGTCTTTAGAAAAGCAGATGTGAGTCAAAATCTGAGGTCTGTACATTTCTCACAATACTCGAAACTACTGATCAATGAAAGATCAATGCAGAGAGTGCAGGACCTTCTGTTGTCTATGATGTTTTCCTTGGCCACACACACACACACACACACACACACACACACACACACACACACACACACACACAATCGACATCGGTACCAGAAAAAAATATAAAAAAATGAAACCAAAACCGACATTTGGCATCCGGGCACCACATGGGTAATTATGAAATGCTTGTAGAAGGGTTAAAGAGATTACAGATGTTACCACCTGAATACGTGTGGATTGTGTTGTGTATTTCAGAATGTTATTCAGCAGCTGTTTGATCCATAACAGACTGTCTGTGTCGTCAGGGTGGAAGGTGTTGCATGTGTGTTATGGAGTTTTTTCTCTTTGTTGGAGAGAATTGAGGCCAGATTCACAAAAGATTCTAAGGGAATAAGACTCTTCTATACATTTTATTATCTTAAGCATATGCACTTGAAAACACAGTATATTTTATTTCTTAGATTCTTATAAAGATTCTTATAAAGTAAAAAAAAATATACATATATATATATATATATATATATATATATATATATATATATATATATATATATATATATATATATATATATATATTTTTTTTTTTTTTTTTTTAATGAATTGATTGGTTTTTGTTTCAAATATTAAAAATTGCTAAATAACACTGGCTGACACCAATAATCAATAATTCAAACAGTAGGTCAGTAACTAGAAGAATAACAAAGTGTAGTAAATAAAAAAAAAAATACTAATAAAACATATTGTTAATGAAAGTAAATTAGGTTACACCTTATTTTAAAGAGCAGGTTGTGTTTTTTTTTTTTTTTTTTTTTTTTTGAAAAAATATCACATTAACAGTTTATAAAGCAGCTATCCTTAAATTAACAAAAAAAATTGTTAATCTAAAAAGTGAATGATAAATAAAGCTATTGTCTCTCTCAACCACAACCTGTAAGTGTGATTGATACATTATTTGTTTTTGTTTTGGTTTTGGTTTTTGTGCTAATATGTGATGTGTACCTAGTGCAGCTTTAGGTTTCTAGGTAAAACACAATATTGTTTATATACTTTAGTTTTGCTGAAGTAGTTCTGATAATTTGCTGTGAACCCACTATTTCCTAAGAATGTGTCGATTAATGTAGACTGACGTTGTTCTAATTAATTTGTTTAATAATCAAGAATGTAGTGTAGCACACAGAGTTTATAATCATAGTGAAATTGCTGTTTATTTTGCTGCATTGGCAGTTATAGGGTTAATGCAGGAGAGACAAGCGTGTTAGATAGGCTGGTGCTCCTGTGATGCAGCTGTTCTGCGTTCTGATTAAAAGTTAAGAAAGACTGTCTTTTGTCTGTCATTCTTCTAACATTACAGTAGACATATTTTGGTTTACAAACTGTATTATTTCATTAGTTAGTCACATTAGCACTCGGCTAACATACCCACCATTATTGTTTTAAGTTTAAGTGTTCACAGTTTAGCAACTAAACTTGGATTGGAGCACTATATTATTGTATTATGTAAAGGTGCTTTGTCAATGGTAGCACTTGCTAACTGGCTCGAGGATTACTCTCTGTGCCAGTCAGAGGGTTACTTGCTTACTTAGGGTTACTTGCATGTAATTGTCCATAATTAATTAATATTACAATAGTAACATGTGAAGTCATGGACGCACATCGCAGAGCCTATGCAAGATGAGCACTTGTGGTTAAAAAGGATTTTATTTATTTATTCATTACAGAATGACCAATCGTTTTACTAGATAAGATGCTTATTCCTCGGCTAGGATCATTTACAGTAGAGCCTTTGGAGTTCCACTGAAACTGCAATTTGGACCTTCAACTCATTGGTCCCAATTTAAGTCCACTATATGGAGAAAACTCCTGGAATGTTTTATTCAAAGTACTTCATTTCTTTTACTTAAAATCTGGCCCTTGTTGCTTCCTGTTGAAGTTTCTTGAGTTTTTTACAGTAAAAAGAAGAAAAAAGACAGAGGAGAAGAAGAAGAAGAAGAGGAAGAAGAAGTTTTTCTAATCACTGAGTAGTGAATGTTACCATCTAAAATAGTGGGATTCTGAGGCCTCAAGTAGACTTGGGGACTTGGACAGCAACTGTGAATGAACATGGACTGAACAGACTCAGGTGCATTCTGACTCTGACATTTTTAATGCATATATTTTCTAGCATATTGACAAATCTAGGTGTAATCAGGTTTTTTTAAAAATTACCGTGGACTCGGACCCAACACTAGCCTCCAGGTTTAAGTTTAGCTTAGCTAGAGCAAACAATGATTGTTTGATATACTTTGGGGTCAGAACTGGAGCCTTATTGTATTTGTACCGTTTTTTTTACTTTATTTTATTTATTTTTTTTCTCTGAATGCTTGAGTCATACTCTACAAAATGTCTATACATAGTTGCTGCATACTACTCTAGACAACACACTTCAGCTCCTGAAAATCATTACAGCATTTAGAATTTATAGCACAATACCATAAAACACTGTGTGCAAGGGGCAATTAATTAGCAGTCTATTCTGAAAAAAAAAAAAAAAAATACAGATATTTTACTACTTTATACGAAATGTTTTGCTGATGACATCACTGACAGAGCTTGTAATGTGTGAAATGGATGATTTCCTTATCTGCTGCCATTCAGGAGCAGGTGAATGGGAATGGGAATATATATATATATATATATATATATATATATATATATATATATATATATATATATATATATATATATATATATATACTTCTTTAAAGACATTTACTTACCATGTCACTACATGTTCCCTACATTACCGCTGTATTTGCATCTCTACATTGGCTTCCTGTTCTAAAATATTTGTTTACAAGGCCCTATCAGGTTCATCACTGTAATATATTCTTGACCATCTTCACCCTTACGTTGTCAGATCAATTACTGTTTAAGTGCTTTTTCTGTAAGTCTACCTTATCATGTGCATTCAGCACCACCAATAGCCATTTTAAACCCTTATTTAAAACAAATTTGTTCTTTATAAAGATATGAAAAAGGTAGTTGTTTTTGTATTGATAATTCATGAATTGTGGAGCACTTTATGACAATTTCTGTTATTTTCCTCTGACTTCATATAATTTTCACATTTTGACATTTAATTATAAAATTTAAGTTTCTGACATGACAATATACAGTATACTCCAGATTTAGACCTAACTATATTATAATAATAGCGTTGTCTAGCACATATAGTGCTTCAGTGACTCGAGTACAATGATCTTTCTCCACAGTCGCTCCTGTATTATGTCGGTAATATCAGATCTGGTATCCAAATTATGTGCAACAGTGAACCATTCCAAAACAACAGATGCCCATTTCCACTGCCCAGGACTGGATACAAAGGGCAAAGCATCCCATTGACCATCACTTATGTCATCATTGAGCCTTATTCGTTGCACTGTAGTTGTGCACAGTTTACACACACAACACCCCACAAGTGTATTTGCACTACTGTGAGACTGAGAGGTAAAATAATTGATAGTTTTGCACTCATTCATTAGATTGGAGGTGTTGAAACTGAAGTGCCATCTGTAGTCAATCCACAGGGTCTTAACCAGCAGCATTTATTGCACATACGATTACGGGATGGCGTGCTGTTTTCTATACAAGCCATCTGTCCAGGAGAGCCTACGGGAGACCTGACTAGAAAAAAAAAATTAATAAAAATCCTGTGATAGGATGTGGTGTTGGAAAACATGAATCACACATTAACTACACAGATCTCATTCATTTTGCTTTAAGGCAACAGATTTGTTGGACAGAATCTAGATTTTTGCCACCTAATGCCTAACAGCTTGATCCAATAACATCCTATAGAGCGCGGCAGCCCACCTGCCCTCCTGGGCACTCTCCAGTTTTCACTGGCATTTCGGTTTCATTTAAAGGAATGGTTTGCTCAGAAAAGTTCTTCAGTAGCGGTT
This sequence comes from Carassius carassius, assembly GCF_963082965.1. NCBI lineage: Eukaryota > Metazoa > Chordata > Actinopteri > Cypriniformes > Cyprinidae > Carassius > Carassius carassius. The sequence goes on from NC_081759.1 coordinate 7,382,779, forward strand.
CATGAGGCCATGTCTGTCAGGCTCCAGAAATATGGAATTACATTTGTTTTAATAATAATGAACGAAACTTTATAAAACTGAACGTAACTTTTTCAGAAACTATCAAAAATATGCCATTACAAAAGAAGAAAAACACTATGAAAATGAAAAAAATGAACTCAGTCGCACAAATTTAACAGGCTCTTCAAATATGCTTCATTCTTTGTTAATGTTTTTCAAAGATTCGTTTTCGCTAATCGTGGATTCTAAATTCATTGCCACAGATTTCGCTATTTCGCTTACGTTTCGCAGTTTTCCGTTTGGTGTTTTGACACAAACCTCTCGTGGGGGCGGGGTTAACAGTGATCTACTCTGATTGGATAGTGAGCTTTTGATGGACAGGTGCTCTCTGACTGGGATGTACAGACGCCACCCAGTGGCGCACATATTGGAAAGCTCTCGCGCTGATTAAATCTGGTCTCTACCGCAAAAAATTATTTTTCACAGATAAAGTGAAAGACATTTATTTTAACTCATACACAGGTTCTACCCTGTAAAGAAGTGTATACAAAGATTTAAATATGACATTGATCTTAAATGCTCTTTTTGTTCGAGTTCTGAAGAAACTGTACACTTATTTTGGTCATGTCACTACACTCTTAAATTTTAAACCATAACACATTTTCATTCAATTGCAATTAACAAGCAATTAAGTGTCTGAAAATATTACACTTAATTCACAAGTATGTTATTTCTGATATAAGTACTCTTTTTTTAAAAGCATGTTAAAATGTACATACATCATGTATAACAATGGAAATAAAATAAAATGTTTCTGTTCTCTTTTTTTAATGTGTGTCCATATACTGATCCCGCTGTGTCTTCACTCCCCACCGCATCAGTCTGTTGTGCATGTGCTCAAATTCAGCTCATTAGTCATATTTCTGTCTTGCTTATTGAGAAATAACAAGAGACACTCAGAGAACAGAAGACTCCTCCAGTTGACTAATCTCTTGGCCCGCTTGGCAGGACTCGGTTAATAAGGGCCAAACTTGTTCTGTCCTATTGTCTACAATGAGCTTGGTCTGACACTTTGACAGGAGCCAATTACTAGAAGGAAAAAATAACAGCGTACTGAGAAACAGTGGGCATCTGGATCTTATATTATTGCGCTTATGTAACCATCTGACTCTCCAGAACAATGAGGTGACAAATGTTATGAGAAACAGATTGTACCAATCATACAGTGATTGTCACGCACATCCGGCTGATTGAAGAAATACCTGTCTTCTCTATTTTAAGACCAGATCGAGTGAATCAAGTTAGGGACAAGGGAGAGCTATAAGGCTGCTCACTAGGGCACATCAAGACTAGATTACAGCCGTCAGTCATCCACATCGCTGCAGCTCTTTTCTGTCTCTATCAGTGATTATAGGGTTCCCACAGCCATGCAAATCTGCAAACTTTTGTGAAAGTCTATAATTTTACACTAAAGGCCTGCATTCTTAATTGTATTGGATTCTCTCTCTCTCTCTCTCTCTCTCTCTCTGAATTTTGACTTTCCTTCTCTCATCTATTTAAAAAAATATATATATATATATATATTTATATATGCAATAAAATAATGACATTTAATATCACAATTCTTACCTTTTCACATGCTATTGCAATTTGTCACAAAAATAAATAGATTAATAAAAAACTGAATTGTATATAAGAATTATGAGATACATCACTCCCTTAGTCATCCTTTTTGTGATTAATGCTTTGAAACATCAGGTTGTGTATATTTATATTTACAGCATTGTTTTCTGTGTTTACACCTTCTCAGGCCCCACCTACAACCACTGACTGTCCCGTATTAACATATTTCTGCTCTCAGTCATTTGTACGCTGTCTGCCATTTTTTCCGCACTAGAGCATCTGTATCAACAATACTGGGTAATTCTTGTTGAGATGTGAGGGAATCCTTGCTCATGACTCCTCAAGAAGCTTCCTCACTCCTTGTTCCTCGCCTCCTCATGGTGCAATTTTAAAATTGAGATGCCCTTCAAGATGTCTGGGTTCAATCAGATTCCATGTCACCGGTTGGGGGGCGGAGGAGAGAGGGCTCAATTTCAGTATTGAGAAGCACTCAACATCTTGTAAGCAATGCAAATATTTTGTAGCTGGATGTAAGTGTATTCATATATATATATTACAAACAACACACACATAATTCTGTTAAGTATACTTTACATTAAGGAATACATGAACTATTAACTAAGAGTTTAACAACATTATATGGTAAAATGTTCTGCAGTCCAATATGTGCAAAACCAAAGGGTTCATAGGGCCATTTTTTATTATTCATAGATAATAACTACAGTTGCTATTTAAAAAAAAAAAAAAAAAAAAAAAAAAAAAAAAAAAAAAAAAAAAAATATATATATATATATATATATATATATATATATATATATATATATATATATATATATATATATATATATATATATTATTATTATTATTATTTGTACCAGTTGTTTTTACAGCATGTCAAGTAGTTGTGTTGATTTTCATCTTTAATTGCAATATATACTGTATACTGACCTAATCATGAGATAAAGTAAACACATTGCACCTCTGTGCTCAAGTACTGAGATGTAAAATCTGACTGCATTTGTAGACATGTGTGTGATAGTGATAGTGATAGTGACAGATGAAAGTGTATTTCTGTGTCCTCAGTTTGCTAGTCACACTGAAACCTGTGAAGTTTAGAAAGAGCTGATGAGGCTCATAATCAACACACTTAATGTTAATGAAGAAATCAGCAGAGAGCTTGACTTCCTGTGGTGTCCAGCCTCAACTTGTGCTCCATTCATCCCTTCTGTGATGGCTTTTACGTGCAAATGGAATGGCCCCAGTGTGTGTGTGTGTGTATATTTGTGTGCTGAATACACACACTGTCACTCAGATGAGATTGAAGAGGTTGAAGTGCACATTAGTAAACACTAAAGGGACGAGTCCTGTTTGCTGTCACGTCATTCAGATGTTTCCTTCTCCTTAACTCATCCATCGATTTATTCTGCCATATATATAATGGACAGGGGTGGATCTACCGGGTGGCATGGGGTGGCAAATGCCACCCTTAAAGAAAGCCTTGCCACCCCAGCTGCCACCCCAGTTGGCAGCAACAAATTAAAAGTTATGGCCAATTTGAAAATTTACGAGCTCAGATCTCCAATGTCCAACTGCAGTGAATGCAGCCAGCATGAGAAGATGACAGAGTGGCAACAGACTATATTTTACATTTGTTTGGACATCTTTATGGGTGCACACGAAGCGAGGGAACCAGGAGTCGCGAGGAGACACAGGAGGAAAGAGGTAAAAAAAAAATGATCATCTGTCTATCAAGAAATGAAGCTATAATGAAAGCACAGTGCTAGCATAGTTGTAATGCTGACTTTGAGATGATAAATATCAGGTTGAAGAACGTTATTTCGCTAACTAATGTTACAGTGGTGTAGTCTACTACGTGATACGTTACCCACTTCAAAACTTTCACACTTTCATTCATAAATTCAACCCGTCTGTGTTTGCAAAGCGACAGGGATTGAATCCCGGAATTCAGTCACAAATGGAACTTGCTGTATAAAGCAGAACGTCATGGAATTCGGTCATTTTTGAATGAATAAATAAAAAGTAGGGCTGTACATTTAATCAAATCTCGATATAGACTAGTGTCTGTGAATATTAAAGATCAAAGAGACTGCAATTGTTGTTCTACACGTCTCTAAGATCTATGTGTAAATTGCCTGGAGATGCTGGCCTTTCTCCCAGACCCGAGAAGCCATCATGTGCTGGTTCACAAGGACCACACAGCAAAGGTCTCTTATATCAACAACCAGGGGGGTTCTGTGTGCCCCCTTTACAAAAGAAAAGCTGGTGTGGGCCCAAGGGGTGTACATCCCTGGGCACTTCAATATCAGAGCAGACTTCCTCTGGATACTCCACCCTGAGGTGGTGGAACAGATATGTACGGTGTTCTTCCAGGCTCAGTTGGACTTGACTGCCTCTCAGAGACCTCACTTTTTCCCTTCTGGTTCTCCCTCACACATCCAAGTAGTTTATCCAATTGGTAGTTTTACCAATTATTATCCGAAAACAGAAGCACACCATTTGGCCTCAATTTGTTCTCTTCAGTATCTAGAAAAAAAAAAAAAATATTTTTTTTACAATCACTACAAAAAGAGCAAGAAAAGCTCCATCATAGTGATCCCTGCAACTTGCATTCTTGCAACTTGCAACTAGATTCTATGTCTTGTGAATTCATATGACCTTGTGTGAAGGACAGTTAGACATTATTTGCTGAAAATCTTCTTCTGTGAACTCCCATATGGGACTTACATTCTTCATATACAGTACCATTCATTCACTAAAATGTTTTAATGTTTTTAATAGAAGTCTCTTGTGCTCACCAAGGCTGCATTTATTCTAAATAAATAAGCAAGCTTTTTTCTATCTGAATGTATGTTATTAAAATGTATTTTATTGCTGTGATCAAAGCTGAATTTTCTGCATTATTCTTCCAGTCCACGGTGTCAGATGATCCTCCAGAAACCATTCTGATATGCTGTTTTGCTGCTCGGGAAACATTTCTGATTATTATGTTGAAAACAGCTGTGCTGCCAAATATTTTTTTGTGGAAATCATGATACATTTATACATTTTTAAGAGCAAGACTTTTACATTTCTTTGTCTATATCTGCTAAAAGTTAATTTTGTCACCATTTTATAATCTAAATGACATTCAAATTAACTTCATGCACAAACCTTTTTGTTTATTTTCCCAAGTCTTTAAAATAACTTTGATAGTTTGACATGAACTTTAGAACTTTACGAAGGAGAGGATTTAGTGGCTCACAATTTTTTTTTCCACTTCTTGAAAACATTGAGAGTTCACTGAGGTAGAAGCTGAACGGACAGAATCACTGTCCCTTCAAATAAACCGTCTCGTGCTAAAATAGACAGACATGTCAGCGAGGCTGGAATGGGAGACGGCGTGCCCATATGAACATCCCCAAGCTCAGCGGGACCCGAGTGCTCCTGCCAACCCTCACACTGGGTGTTGCTGGATTTGTGCTGTGCTGTACAAGACACAAATATGCTTGATTTTGTCTGTGATGGTGACACATGCAGTGTATAAGAAAAGACAAGTGCTTCACCTTTGACAGTCGACACACTTCAAGATCTGATAACAGAGTGTTCAGCACTACATGAGATCTGAGGGCTGATAATAACTCAGGCTTCTTGTCTGATTTCATCTCTAGTTTCCATGTTAACGGTCCATTTCTGTATAGGTACAGACCTTAAAGCCTCAGCTACAAAAATAGTGGCAACATTTATTTATTTATAGCTTTTTATACCTATATCTTTTTTATCATTTATCTTCTTCTAATTGTTATTCAGTGGCAGAAATTATATACCCACACACAAACACAGACTAAGAGAAATTAAAAGAAATATGTCAAATTTGCCATGAATTTCTCACACAGCAGCAGTAACTAGTTTCATGACATTGAATGCCAAGGCAATAGAACATAGTACAGTGTTTTAACTTGAAATAATAATAATAAAACAAATAATAATAATAAAAGAACACTGGATTAACATTGTTAATAACCATAGAAATGTGTCACTAAAGTCTGTGAAACTGGACCATTATAAACAAGTTATAATCAATATCTACGATATATTGTATCATCAGGTAACCTTATTTAAAAAAAAAAAAAAAAGATATACGTATATGACTTTTACTTCACCAAAAAGCTTGTTAAAAAAAAAAAAAAAAAAAAGGATGATTTAGACAACATTAGATGAGCTGTTGAAGCTCATATGATGGATAAACAAAGACCTCTAAGCACTTCATTATTGCTGTTTTGCTCTTAAAGTATGAATGTTCTACAAAAAGCCATTAAAAAGAAACACTGAAGGGCTTATAACTTTATTGATTGAAAGGACCTTTAAACTTGTCAAACAACTTACACAATATGATGTGCTTTGAGAAAACACAGTACACTCAGCAATAGGCCAACTCTCATGGCAGCTTCGACACCTGTGGAAGGAGTCCAGCACTGTGGGTCTGTGTTACTGCTGTCTCTGAACATCTTGAATCATTAGAGGGATCAAAGCATCAATGTGTCTGTCTGTCTGTGAAATTAGCTGCCTCTGAAATAGAGGAGTAAATCAGAGTAGAGATCAAACAGAAACTCTGAAGTCAGGCTTCGGCTCAAACTGATGTATTTGTCAAAAGCTAGACAGATTTGATCAGTAGTTAAAGCTGATAATGCTGAATATCCAACTCAATCAATCAGTTGGTCCTTGGTTCAGTGATACTGTGCTTTAGAATATTTGTTGTCATTATTAATTCATCAATATGATGACAGAAGCCATAATACAGAAATCAGCAACTTCACAGAGCTCAACGCTACTGTAAAATACTTTTTATCAATTGATCTGTCAGACACCTTATCCAAAGCGACCCTAAAATGGGTGGCAAATGTTGTCTGATAACAATAAAAACAACGCTAAATGCAAATAATAAAATCTATTAAACAGTGCATAGTTTGGATAGCACAATTAATAGATGTATAAGGTATAATACATTTCTTTCTCTACATGTCTTTTGTTTTTGATCTCCAAGGCTGTGTTTCCAATCAAACTGTTTTAGAAAGTAGTATTTATTTATAAGTCTGCTGAAATTATTATTTAATGTATTCACTAATCTCCTGATGTTTAACATTCTGCCTACTTATGACTGTCTTTTCCTTTGTGATTTTAATATTCATGTTGGCTGACTGTCTAAACTGGGGTGTGCAAACCTGTTCCTGGAGGGCGACTATACTGCAGAGTTCAGCTTCAACCTAATTAAACATACCTGAACCAGCTAATCAAGGTCTTCAGACTCATTAGAAACTTCCAGGAAAATGCAGGACTAGACACCCCTGGCTAAACGTTTGGCCAGGAAGTCAATAATTCATTATTATTATTTTCAATTTTAGTAAAAGTAAGTTTTTAAATGTTCTAAAATGATAAAATGAATAAAAAATCTTTTACTAGCCTAGATCGTTAACTGCAATGCAAAATCTTATAAGCAAATATTTCATAATTACATAAATCAGTTTTAGATCTTTTTATTAGTATCAATACAGTATTATGTAATAAAACAAAATGAGACTCCATTATCAGGGCTTTGCTTCAGTTGAAAATTATATTTCAGTACAATTATCACTAAAGATACATGTTAAGTGTCTCATGCATTCACATGTCATGCTTTCACATATGGATGATTTTAACAGGCCTTGAATTACGGTCACAGTCATCAAGAGCAGTATAGTCTCTTAACTCAGACTGACCTAATAGGTAAATATAATTTAATATAGTGAGCATGAGTCACTTCAGTAACCCATATGCACTGAGACCCAAAATAAAACCAGCGAGAGGGAACAGTTGCATAGCAACCAATTACTTTCCAACAATTAAGGGTACTTATGATCTCTACATAAAATATGGGTAATGAGAGTGTTTAATATCCTATGGGAACTGAGCATAACGCCTTTCTGAGCACTTCTAAGTTTGGCTGAGGAAAAGAGCATGACGTGATGTTGTCTTTCTAAATTGTGATGTGAGATTTATGAGTGATAATGTCAAACGGTTTCAGTACAGCCTGAAATAATGACTTTGTTATGAAGCCATCTTAACTTTGCAAATTGCAAATCTGCTCAATTAGTTGACCTGTCTCACATTCAGCCTGCTGGTCGGTTATATATAGTTATTTTATGAGTAAACAATCCAATGATTTATCATGATTACCTATCAGTGCAGTTCATGTTACTAAATAGAGCTGAATTAAGAATGGGTGGTATGACTAAAATATTATATAATCACAAGTCATTATTGTTGGAAATGTAGTGACTAAGACTAAAATTAAATGCCCTTGATCTCCTCATCTGGCCTAAGAGTACAAGCTGTTGAACCATTGTTCAGGCATTGTAAAACAAACTAAAACAAGCACAACTTTGATGCAAATCAATTAAATTCCACATACTGTAGATGGAAAAAAATGTTGAAAATGAGCAACTCCATTTGCACCCCTTTGGTAATTTCTTAACTTGACTTGCTTTTGCCATTTTTATATTACTGTGTCTTTGTTGCATGTAAACCAGTCCTGATCCAACAAAGAGCAATATATGATGAAACAACAAATGAAGTGTCTCTTGTAGCATGGAAATGACATCTCCAACAATGATTCAACATCTTTTCAATCAAAGTCACGTTGAATCAATGTTGCTCACCTCATTTGAATGTAAAACTCATCTAATTGGTTTGTAGACTTCATATTGAAAATGTATGAATTTCAAAGCATCTGTATTTCTTTATCTCAAAATTCTAAACACTTTCAAAATAAAAAAGAAATAAAGAAAGAAAGAAGGTACAAACATTGTCACTGGGAAAGTATTTATTTATTTTTTTCAAAATGTACAAAAGGTTTTTCAAAATGTGTACCTTATTTACACCCACAGAGTGCACAATTTTACCTAAATGGTACATATTAGTAAATTTTGAAAGGGTTTTGTGATGTCCAAGTGAGAGCTCTGTACCTTTTTTTGAAACAACATCTTTATGTTGTTTCAAAAACAACAAATTTATGCCTTGGTATACGTGGTATCAATCTGTCCTGTTGAATATACTGCCCCAGTAACAATTTTCTGTTCCCTTAAAGGAACAATGTGTACACATTTGTTTTAAATTTACCCTTCGCCTGGAGCTTAATTGAGGGCTTGAGACGAAGAACCATATAAGTCCATATTTTCAATTTTTGAATAATAATTTGGACTCTGAATATGATATTACCTTTTTTTTTTTTTACTTGAAGATAGACAACAAAAGCTTCCCAATTCTAATGAGATAGGATTTTTTTAGTATCAATCTTAAAAATAAAAAGTTAGAGTAATTTACATTTCTGGAATGTGGAAGAACAGTATATGTCCAGTTAATGTGGAATAACAGTATAAGTCCAATTAATCATATCAATTTAAACCACTGGAGATTTGATTCCTTTATCTTAGTTTTAATACAGTAACAGAACCTTAAAGAAAATATTAAGCATTTCTTTCTTTCAATTTCTTTTTTTTGCCAACGTAAATCACAGAGCAAAAACGCGGACAATACGGTACGAACAATGAACAATACATAGACCTACTTATAGTACAGAAAATAAACGTCAGTACAAACAAACTGTACATACTTACAATAAACAATACATACAAACAATAAACAGTAATAACGACAAACAATACATATTTACAATACAGACATACATCATCTTCATTCCATGCTGGTTCCATATGCTAGTTTACCATATACGTCTTCGTTTTTTTGGTTCAAAATAAAATAAAATAAATACCTATATATTCCTAGTATACAACATAAGATAAGGCATACAAGATAAGCTACAACTACTTTTATGATTAATTTTACACAATATACACAATATATCCCACCTTACCCTGCACATGACCTACACATACCAGGCTACTTTTCACATTCTAATGTCCCATAAAATGCTTGGGCCTCCGCTGGCATGTAGGCTAGCATTTTCATAAGGTCACAGTGCTTCTCCTTCTTGATGGGCAGAGGGTCCTCGTAAGCATGAGCATACGTGGTGGAGAACAAGGGAGCTGGAAGTGGTTGATTCTTCCTCTGTTTGGTGATCAGCCAATGCTTCCATCCCTCGTAGAGGCTGTGGCTCCCTTTTGTGTGGACACACCATGGATCAGCAGCTGAAATCATGATTCAACTAGAAATTCAATAAAGATTCTTCCTTCACGCACATATCCCCAACACTGTTAATCTCAGAAAACCAGTTTAGTTTTAGTCTAGTTCTTTAGTTCTTTAGTTTTTTACCTGTCACTTTCAACCACATCATGGATGTGATTAGGAAGCCAGGTGGATGTTTTAATGTTGCATCAGGGAGCTGCCTGAAGTCCGCACATTTCATCTCAATTACTTTAAATTACTTTTAATTGGGATGATCAGTGATCAGGCACATGTGCAGTCTTAAAATTGAAGGCATGCAGTAGTATTCAATTCACTGGTTATTTCAATGGCCTACATTGTAATGCATTGCATACTGTTGACATGATATGGTCATGAATTGCTTAAGTTAGCATAACTGCTCCAAACCAGAGAGAATGATAGCCTGCTGCCTCTCATAAGAGACAGCATAAAACTCTGTGAAGAGCTGGAGTTTTCTTTGGTCAGTTAGGCTTGAAGACTGCCTGGGACATGTCTCCTTGCACGCCTTTCCCTTAACAGAAACAAAGTCACAATCAATGCATTGTTTTATTATGACCTTTTTTAATTTATTTTTATTATTTATTAAATAACAAGTAACAAACATAGCATAGCATACAATATTACAAAATATTACAATGTTGCATTAAATGGTAACAGGGATCCAAAAATTATATCAAAATATTTTAAACACGTCAATGACTGTTTTTTTCTTTCTTTTTTTTTTTCTTTTTTTTTTTTTTTTACCAATTTCAGTTAAGACATAAAGCAATCAAATTCTACTCTAAACATCTTAAAGATTGGGGATGAATTTACATATGTTTGTTTATGTATAAAAAATTCTGCCAGCAGTGCTTATAACACAATCAATGAATGGTAAAAAAAAAACAAAAAAAAAAAAAAACAAAAAAAAAAAAAACACATTCAAACCTAACATTAGATGCAGCTGGGCTGGTGTTAGAGATGCACCTAAAGCATTTCGATTAATTTTTCCGTGGTTATAAGGAGTAGAGACATGTTTAAAATGTCCCCTGAATCCTAATTTTCTCAGCTTTCATATCGACCTATTCATGACTTGAACCTTTAAACAGAGTGAGCTATATGAATGAACTGTAGTAGACGACGCTCAGTAGCCTACACGCCCCTCTGACTGTAACCGCTAACTTTATGTAGATACTTTGTAAACTGTTTTTCACTCACCTCTTTTGGTGGAGTATTTCCTCGTTTTTGCTCTCCTCTCCGGTTCACATATGGTTTCCCAGCATCCCTCAAAGACTTCCTTGCTCTGTCCTTCCATTCATTCATGTTCGCTCTCCTTTTTTTGCCGACATTTTGTCTAAAGCAACCGGCGTCTCCATTTTTCCTCAGTTTAAAAAAAAAAAGTGCAAAAGCATAATAGTGCCCCTTTAATCTTAGTACTGATAGTTACAAAAATAAACCTACATCTTGTACACAGCCTTAATTTACTCATTAATTACCTTTTTTTCTTCTTCTTTTGTCATGAACAATTTCTTGAATGAAAAATTATCAGCTGCAAGTTGAGTAGAAAAGCAATACAAGTAGGAAACTTCTTTGCTTAGGTTGATTGGCTTGGGCACTGATAAAAGTTCCTTTTCCAAGCGTTAACAAGCCTTTGGTATACGGGCTCTCCAGGGACTGAATTATCCTGCCTGCTCACTCCCCATCGAAATGACACGATGCTGGCACAGCCTGACCTACACCCAGGTTCATTTAAAGCTGTCTAATCTGAGGAAGCCTAGTTTTGATAAATATGCCCATCAAACAACTGCTACAATCTCTCACCATCACATTTTCAAAAGAGAGCTCAGCCATTCTTTATCAACACGACTCAGATCCACAGCTGTTTTATCTGGCAAAGCTTCTGTATTGTTTTTCGGAAGGAGGATTTCCTTTTTTCTCCCTCATTGAGATTCTGTTAGATCAAATAATGCTGATTTCTTCAGCTCAGAATACACAGTGAGGAATGCTAACTTCATACTAGAAGATAATTGAAGATTTTCGTTTGGGAACCATCTACCTTCAGCTTCTTTATCTTCTCAGCAGGCTAGAGAGATGCTTTAATGGAAAGCAAAATGCATCCTGTTCTCCTTATAGAAAACCTTCCGTGTCCATGGCGTTAAAAATGACATTAACTCACTTCTTAATTTTCTGTCATCATTCTCAGAAGTATTCATTATAGACACTTAGGGTAGGAACAGTCATGTTCAGATGTGCAGAACTGCCTGTTTCTGTTATCCACTATGAGTGAAATGTTACAATTACTAGCCTAATTACTTTCTGATTTTGAAGTGTTGAGTGAAAATGGATTTTAGAACAGGAAAAGTAATACTATATTAAGGTTTGACATCAACAGTTATTATTGCCATGACAAGTTACCATGGTAACATAAAAGTAAAAAAAAAAAGTATTATATTTTTGTCTTTATTGGTTGCATTTGACTTATTAACACAGTTTAACTTTCATATTTCTATTTTATACATATTTATTTTGAAATGCAAATAATTCCACCTTATGTGACTTGTATCATCAGACTTTTTATCAGGTTGTTTTTTTTTATTATTTTTTTATTTTTTGCTGTACTGATACAGATAATAAAACATCTGTACCTTGAATGCATTGTATGTGACTTTGTATAAAAGCATCTGCCAGATGTTGAATGTAAATAAATAATTGTTCTCAATTCTCATTCAGGTTTATGTTTTAAAATGCACAAACCGATGCCGTGGTCGTGTTTAACCTGGAATAATGCAGCACTTCCATGCAAAGCATCCAATGGTGCATTTATTTATTGACTGTTTGTTTGTTTGATTCATTGAATGATTCATTGATTGACTGATTGATCGATCATTGTGTTAATTAGATTTGAGAGCTCTCTAACTCTTGGGTTGTATAGACTAGTTGTATGATACTTTTGTGGAGGTCAGTATTATACATTTCCTTCTACATTAATTTGATGTAAGAGAGATGTTCATCAAATGCAACACACTTTCATATTGTGTACAATTGGTTGCATTGCTTTCAGCTTCATTTTCCAAAAGCACCATCTCACCAATCGTCTCTACAGTCTGCTTAGGTTACAATGTTTTTGGGAAACACTGCTCTGATCCACTGTACAATATGTACTAGACTGAATATGGCAATGTTTCACTCAAGACATCAATAGGAGATGCACAGCAGAAATCACTGTTAGGATTATCCTGCTTTTGGTGCTTTGTTTGGTCTTGACAAAGGCATTTTCTTCTTTTCACTGGCATTCAGATATTAAAGCCCATACTGCAACAATAGAAGCATTAGCTAGATTAGATGATTACTTTATATTTTAAGGCTGTAGTCAGTTTTTACTGCTGTTACAGCTTTCTTTGACAAGTAGATAAAATGAGACACATTTTCGAAATAGGTCACGTAACGTTCGACACAAAGCCTGTTCAAATTTCTTGACAAATAATTCCACCTGCTACACAAAATCTGGTAATTGAATAAATTTATTAATTAATAATTAAGTAAATGGACAATACAAAAAATATGCCAGAGATGGGTTGTGCATATTTGGATCAGCCTTCCACAATAAATGAGTAAATGTTGACCAAATTATACTTTCTGGTAGAACAATTTTTGCAATTTGACACATTTTGCTTTCAAATATATATTACCCATTACCCAGTGATTGCTCATGCTATTTGCAACTGTAGCTGTAGCCGGCTTTGTTTGGCTGGTGAACTGGTTGTCAGATTGAGTGTTTAGTACTCATGTCTACAAGCAAATAATCAGTTTGTGACCTCATCCATTTCTGAAAATGAGCAAATATGCTACATCATCCCATAGGTAAGCTTTGATCAAACACAAACTTTTTTTTTTCTCAGATTTCCATTTTTTTATTAGTTTGCACAACTAAAATAATAATAATAATTATAATAATAAAATAAAAAATATTCTCTATCTGCTCTTTAAATAACTTATATGCCTCAGTTTCTCCCCTGCATGTTTGACATGATTCATTCCCCATTATTTATCATATGCAACATGAATGCTCATCAACAGTTGTGAGTAATGGTTTTGTCATAACCTGCAATGCCTGGGTTCATTGCTGCTGTAGAGCATGGGAGTGTAAAACACGCACTGCGCAGTGCGGCACATTGTGGCCGTGCAGGTGGCTGCCATGCAATATGTTTGTCAGTGTGTCAGTGTACCGATGAGAGAGAGAGTTCAGAGTAGATCACTCCACACCCGGCTGTAACTATGAGTGATGGCCGGCACTCAGGCTGGGTCACCGCAGGCCCAGCAAACAGGACGTCTCAGGTACTGGAGCACAGCAGCTTCACCAAGTCTAGTGAAACCACTTGACCTAATTAGAGCATCACACACGACTGATGTGAACAGCAGTCACTGAAAGAGTTTGGAGAACTTTATAATTTAAGTATGGGATCGTGGAACTAATTTAATAGCCCTGTCAGTCGATACCATTAGGCCTGGTTTATTCTTAGCACTCTGCATGAGTGTGAGGATGTCCACACAAAAGGTGATGCCGATGATTTTGTTAAAAAAGAAGTTCCTCTATGCCTCTTACTTAATGTAAAATACAGTGTTAAATGACACATGCTATTCATATTTTAGGTTGGAGGAGACTTTTATTTCTGGTAAGCATTTAATAGACATTATTTCTCCAGAGCAATGTGAGTCATTGCTTCTTCTTTAAATTTATTATTTTGGGTCAAATAATGTCAATGTTTTTCCTATACAATTGCAATCAAAATTAAGTAATAAGTAATATTAAGTAATAATTGACAAATCTAAGCTTTTTTGAAGATCCAAAGTTTTTGTTTTTCAAATGGCATACAGCAGCTTAGTGGCATATTTACCCTTAAATGTATACCTCAGGTCTTTAGCGATCTGGGACATCATTCACTACCTTCTCCCTCCTTCCTGTTAGACATAAGCTAAGTATTCCTAAATATATTAATTATAAACGATATAACAAGAAAAAATAAAATAAAAAATCTAACCAAAACATCTCGGTTGCATATGTAACCCTTGTTCCGTGAAGGAGGGAACAGAGATGTCAAATCCGTAATGACAGATGAATTGGGATCTCTCTTAGAGAGAACAATCCAATTTGAGTGTAAACTGAACGAGCCAGTGCACAATGGCAAGCGATGATTGCAGCTGCTGCTAATCAAGTGCAGGTATAACTAGGCAGCAGGTGCAACGCATACTCAGGTTTTCGCTGAGGAGCCGAGCTGGTTGCCTGGCCACTCAGAGGTGGTACAGCAGCTGTGACGACAGGTTGTGATGTCTCCATTCCATACTTCAGGGAATGAGGGTTACATACGTAACAGAGACATTCCCTTTCACATCGGTAATCACTGACAAATTGGGATACCAAAATGCCAAGGATGCTGCCCCTTCCAGTGTCCTGTGCAAGCCTCCTGCAACCCCTTTTTGGCGTAAGCCAGGGCTCACAAAAAGAAGGCCAGTTACTGTTGTTGTAGCACTAGAAGCCAGTGGGTTGGACTGGGGAGCGTTAGCCATGCTCCAAGATACCATACAAGTGGCACCAACAGAACCACCGACATACCTGAAGTGGGGCAGCAAATAGAAACACAGGGACCTGTCCGGGCGTCTCGTAGCCGGTCCAAAGCAGGGTCTACGTGTGTTTAACACTTACCTGCATTCAGGCAGAGGGTGCATGAGTAGTACATTTGATCTCACTCTCGATACATCCATAGCTGCTCACTGTCAAGAGAGGAGGGTGAGTGTGATCCAAGACTGATCTTGGGACCCAGAGATAGAAGAAACAGCTCTTTTGTCAAAGTTTTGGGCGCCACTGACTCCAGTGGTACCCAAAACTTTCCAGTTTCTTCTTCTGTGCCTGTGTCTTTTTTTTTTTTTTTATTGACAAACTTGTTGTAAGAATCGTAAACATTTTGTCAATAAAAAAAAAAAAAAGACACAGGCACAGACTATTTACAAACTAAAATACATTCGCATGTTTTCAGTGTCCCCACCACAACTTTTTCAATCTTTACTATGTTCAAAAAATAAATTGAGTTGGAATTCTAGTTTGCAAAAGTGTGATTATAAACGCAATGAGGCTGTGAAAGCTATTAGTGTCTACATAATTTTACCTGTTCACCATGATTACATTTAATGTCCCTGACAACTTCTGTAGTTTTATGTGCCACTTGATAAGCTGAAAATCAAAGTTAAACACTTAAATAATGAAAGCACAGTTTCAAAGTATTCTGAGTATAGGGATTCAGAAACAGTTCAATCCTACACCGCTTATCTTTCTGTGGCTGAATAAATATGATTATGCTTATATTAACTGTTCGGCCTCCTGCACCTCTTACCACCTTCTTTTTGGATCATTAGTCATCAGATCCTCTACTGCAGGTGTCATGATGGTTGCAACCATTTTAATGGCAAATTCAAGTGAGTTAAGTGCTGCTAAATCAAGCTCTAACAGATCCTTTCATGTTTCAAGTTAATTTCGAAAGTGATGTCTGAGTGGGTGAGTTATTTGCTCTATAATTAGTCTATCCAGTTTCATGCATTCATGCTGATTTATGAACCATTGGTGAACATGAGAGATGGGTATTGTCTAATTGTCCTCATTGTTTATACTTATTAGTATGTAACATTGACAGCTTTAAAAATACATTTCTGCATGTTTGGATGAATGCTGAAGTGTAAAATATAGACGTATTGACAACATCATCTAAAATTTAAACATTGTTTTTTTTTTTAAAATTTAAAACAAATTTAAATATTTGCAATTTTTTTATATTATATTTTCCTAGTTGCACTTTTAATATTTTAAATATACTTAACAGATAACTTTTATATCCCTTATTCCTCCCCCCACACCTAAACTTAACTATTTTATAATATTTGTATAAATGTTTCTTAAAGATGTTTCTTATCTTTCCATGATGCTATTGTGTTATACAGAACTAGAATTGCTTGTTTTCCAATGTTGTAAATATTTTAAAAGCTTTAACAATCGTACAGTATATTAAAGTCAAGGAAAGAAAATAAATAAAGAGAGAAAGTTTTATTATGAGATTTAGCTTTTGTGTATGTCACAAAAAAATAAATAAATAAATAAATTATATTTCACTCTATGAAGGTGCAGATTTCTTATTCAAACACACGTCACCTGAAACATGACATGTCTCAATCTATAACAAAGCAGGTGAGAGCTAATGAGCAATATATTTCACTGCCATAAAACTTAAGTTTTTTTGAAGTGCCATTGTTGTTGTTTTTTTTTTTTTTGTACTAAAGGATGTCTCAATCAGCTACCTAGTTCTGTAATTATGCACTGATCAGGGCATTGCTCTTTTTAAGGGCTGTCTAAATCACAACATCTTTCCAGCCCCCTGTAACCCTCCTTTCCAAAAAAAAACCCCACAATGCACCACAACACCAGATAGAATCAATGCTCAATATTATACTCCCAATATAATCACATTTGTGACCCTGGACCACAAAACCAGTCATAAGGGTCATAATGAAATTGAGATATTTATACATCATACGAATGCCGAATAAATAAGCATTCCATTGATGTATGGTTTGTTAGATAGGACAATATTTGGCTGAGATACAACTATTTGAATATCTGGACTCTGAGGGTGCAACAAATCTAAATACTGAGAAAATCACCTTTAAAGTGTACAAATGAAGTTCTTAGCAATGCATATTACAAATCAAAAATGTATAGTTTTAATATATTGTTATAATATCATATTTACAAAATTTCTTAATGGGACATGATATTTACCTAATATTCTAATGATTTTTGGCATAAAAGGCACCCTGTTTTAATTTTAGTTTTAGCCTAGTATTTGTGTGCAGCTGTCATTTTAGTTTTTATTAGTTTTAGTCACGTTCATACTTTATTTAGTCTAGTTTTAGTCGACGAAAACTGATGACATATAGTCTAGTTTTAGTAATGTCATTCTATTTAACCAGGTCAATATAGTACAAGTACATAGAAGTATAGACGAAACAAAATTTTATTTTAGCCAAATCCATTTTCAACCCATATATCTTATTATACGTATTATGTATGACTTCAGAATACACATATTCCAGACACAGAAGACTCTCTGATTTGAATTAACAACAATTATTTTAACTACCAAACATGTTAGACGTATACATACATAAATTGAAATAAAAAAAATAAAAAAAAATAAAAAAATAAAATACGCAAATTTTTATCCCAAAGACGATCCCCGGCTGGTCGGCCATTGATCTCTTTCTCTGTGTCAAGGTTGATTTATACTTAAAATAGGACATCATTGCGGTGTTGCCAGAAGTTTGCTTTTGAGTGCGTGCGAACTCATTTCGCGTGGCGGACTGCAGGGCATTTTTTGTAACTTTCCGAATAGCTCCGCATCCGAGCATACACGAGTTCAGGGCGATTCTAGCCGAACATACACGTCTGTGCCGGCGTTTGTGTCAAAAAGAAGCAGTTTAATGTGAAGTTCAAACTCCATCGTTTTTTTATTTTATTTTATTTATTTATTTTATTATAGTAATAACATTTGCATAGTTTGTCCAAGGATTCTTATTTGAAGTATGTTTTATTTTTATTTTATAAAATAGAATAAGATTTAATTTAGATATAAGCACTATTTGCCTAAAAGCTTAAGATTGTTTTAAATTTGTACATAAAGAAATTATTAATTAATCAACTCATTCATCACAAGACTTGTACTGACAAATTACTTATTCTCAGCAGTCAGCAGAGCCAGGCGAAAGTATAAACCCCGCTTAACTTTGTTTGTTGTCATCTTCTAAATAATGGCGCGAGTGGGGCTTGAGGAAGTGACGTTGCCTGCGTCTTCGCAGTGCGACCACAGACTGAGTGCGACCTGATGCCAAGTATAGGTCTCTGCAGGAAAGTAATGGGAGTTACCAGATCAGGGTGTTTTTACACCATGATACCTGATTGGTTGACGTCATAGTGACGTTTGGTTTAGGGGTGGGGTTGGGTAAGGGGGATCATTTAGATTGCATGATTTAGAAACACCCAGCAGTTTATCACCCACAAGATGATAAACGCCCACTTTTGCTCTGCAGAGACCTAAGTCTCACCTGATGCAGCCCTTGAAGTGAGACACAGGAAACAGAAATACTGCTAAATAATAATAACGCGACTAAACGAGACAAAATAACATAACATTTAGTTTCATCTCATTTTGGTCAACGAAAATGAAGAGACATTTTAGCATAGTTTTTATTTTGTAAACCACATTTAGTCTCTTTTTTATTCGTCAACAATATTGCATTATACATTTATATATGTCATCACATGATGAGCATTTACATTGGGTCTTGTCTCGTTAGATGTTAGATGCTGTCAATAACTTTCGAAAGTATCTGTATAAACATAAGAAAATGCATGACCACACTTTAAGCAGATTACAGTGCAATTAAAAATGCATGAACATATACTCTCATTCTCAGTTATCAGCCTAACATAGCACAAAGGAGGGACTGCCATCTCTTACATTTTTTATTTTTTTTATCTGTATCACACTAATCCCCCTCATATTTTGGTTTGAGACTAGAGTCAAACAAAGCAATCAATGGCCAATGTGTTGAACAATATTTACAGTATCTCAAAAGCATAATTGTCTGTTTGTGACAGACGTGCAACCAGATGCATCAGATCTGACAGGAATTCGAAAGGCCTTTTGTGCTTCACAAAAAAATAAAAAATGTTACACACATTACATTCTTTTAACTGTGTTACTGGTTTGTTTTGGTTTTTGCTTTAATCTGTGACTAGGTGGCATGAAATTGTTTCTGCACAGCATGGAATTCATTTCATACCCTGACTTGACAGTAGAACTACAGTATGTGTCCTGTCACGGCTTTGCTAAGCAAGACACTGAGTATTTTTAGGCATGTTGTACTATGTGGGATACCAGTGTAATTGGTCGACTGGAATAGTTTTATTTGGAGAACTGTCACATTGCTAACACTCTTGTCACACTTTGTGTCTTTATCATTTCTTTATATGTCTGTCTTTCTTGTCATTTTCTCTCATTATGCCCCATCAGATAATCAGAGACAAGGCAGGACTTAACTTTTCCCCTATCCTTGCATATCTACAATATTTAATAACTAGATTCTACATTTTCTGAAGAAAAATGTGCTTGTTTGTGCCAAATTTGCTGGCTCAAGTCAGAGTCCTGCACCCTCACGTCTATTTTATAGTCTCTGAATATGGCTCAGGTCACACCTTCAGTATAAGTCCAGCCATCATGACACACATTATACTTTAAGAGCACTGAAGAAATGCTATAAAACCAGCCTGAGACCATCCACATAGGAGCAATCCACAGCGTTCTTCAACAAATGCTTCGCTGCCATGATGGCTCCCTACTTCCGTCTGCAGGTTTCTTTTTCTGGTGTCAATAAAAGGTGAACAATAAACCACAAGCATAACTGATAACATACATATCTAATCCAGTTCAGCAAACATCAAAGTAATCAATCAATCAATCAATCAATCAATCAATCAATCAATTTCCAAATAAACTAAAAATAACTACAAATAATATGCAAACATATTTTCTACCTTATTTTCTTCTTATGGATTATTAGGTTGCATGTTTATACATGAATACTGAAAAATGAAAATAAAACTTGCAGCTCCCACTTCTACTGAATAAAACAACGGTAATGTAAAACACTTAGACATCAACAAGCAGCTGCTGGAAATTGCTCTCAATGTGCACCATTTAGCTGAGTAGACACAATCTTCTATTGAAGGATTGAGGGGTTTTTACATTTATTGGAAAACATGACACCGCATTATTATAATTACAACATCTTTTCAAAGCTCTTGCATATGTCTGGTCAATGCTGCTTTATAATTTGATTGTTTTTCCGAGAGAGAACCTTCTCTGCTCTACAGTCAGCGACCTTTCTAGAGGGCATTGATGTATGTTTGCATGTGTGTGTTGCATACATGTGCAGCCACACAGGGTTCAGCAATCTGGCCAGTTGACGACAGGAGCTTGCTGCCTCCCGGCCTGTTCAAGGACAGCTCTCAATCTCGTTGTGAAGATGCACCTTAAATCTGGAATCCTGAGTTCAGAGGAAAAGAAGGGAAGCAAACCAGGGCACTGTAAAGCAAAATGTTACACTGTGTCCTTATTTTTTTTATTTTCTTCACTTTTTTCACTTTCTTCATTTTTCTATACTGCAAAATGAGTCTTACTTAGATTCTTTTTTGCTCATTTTTATTATTTTTTTGTTTATTCTGATGAGAGACTTCACAAAGGCATATTCAGAATTCTGTGAGCGTGCACATTTAATAACTCCGGTGGACAAATACAGACACCTCTTTTTGTCCACTTCTGTTCACTTTATGAACGCAATGTGTGTGATTGGTTAACTGCAGGAATATTATTAAACCTAGGCAGATCTGCTTGCGGGTATCAATTGCTGAGGGGAGCTGTGATCCATGGCCAGAGATATTTGCTTCAGCTGGTAAAATTACAGTTGATTATTTCAGCAGTAAAATTATATATCGATGAAGTGAATCTTCATTCCACCACAACCAAAAGGTTCTCTGCTGGTTTGAAATCAGGTGATTGTGGAGTTTATATGAGTAAAGTGAGCTTACTGTCATGTAGACAATAAGGGGCTTAAATTGTGCCAAGAATATTCTTCACACCATTAGACCACCATCAGCCTGAACTACTGATACAAGGCAGGATGGATCCAAGCTTCCATGTTGTTTACATCAAATTCTGACTATATCATCGGAATGTTGCAGCAGAAGCTGAGACACATCAGAACAGCAAACCTTTTCCAATCTTCTCATGTCCAGTTCAGGTGTGCCCATGTAAACTGACTACAGTACATGCATGGCTACTTTCTTGTTTTAGAGTAGTCCGCTCAGTTGTTTCCAGTCAATTGTCAAAATGTCTTTCTATATTCGCTGCCTTCAGTATTTACCTGAAGTGAATATCAGTGATTTCCACCGCCTTATTCAGGCAATCTCGAAGGCTTCGTCCAGCAAACAGGAAAGAGGATTAAGTTGTACATATACAGCTATATTCATGACTATGTATGTAGGTTATAAAGAATATTTAAGGGGATGACATTATCAACATATTTACTGTATACTCTGTCAGTCTATGACTTAGGTGCTCAGTGTGCACTCTGAGATGTGCAAGGCACATGGTCATCTATAAGGAAGTATCTTCTGACCATAATTTCCATATCTGGGCTAAGCAAGAATACCTGACTCTACTAACATCTGTTTGTCACTTACTGACCCAGCAAAACAGGGAAACAAAGGTTACAGCTCCATAGGGGGCCGTGCCAATCATTCCCTTCAGGGTACAGTGGGTTTGAATACACTTCACCTTGGAGTAAATGGAAGGTGAGTGTCATACACCTGAGCCCTGTGCAGTCCAGAATTGTAGTGGTGTCTGGGTAGTCTTCAAACTTCAAACTGATAGCAAGTGTTCCTTAATTTTATCTTGTGTCATCCAAATTCATGTTGAACCAAGAACAGAGTACAGAAAATTGCTCCAGGCCAGAATGATTCTGCTGACAGTAGACTGATGCACCCCATGCCGCTTAGCTAAGTCTCTCTGCTTCAGACCAAGGGCACAGTAGTTCAGTAAGAGGAACAGTTCATCTTTTGCCTGTAAGGACTGACAGATACATTTTATATATATATATATATATATATATATATATATATATATATGATATAGTCCATAATATAATGTTTACAGTACAGCTATAACAACAGACTTCTGATGGTGTGGAATTTATTTTCAATCATTCTACATTCAATTCTAAAAGTGATATTGTTGGTCATAAAGTAAACAACAAATACATGGTAGGATGCATACTTTCTATAGCTGGAGAGCATGGTCATATAGCACAGGCCTACAATGGCAGCACTTTGCTTATCATATTCACTGTGTGCAGTTCCTGTTCTGTTTATCCATGAATTTGAGTGATGGTTCAATGACCTTCCAAAACCGCATCGAATGGTCATAAAGGTAATAGTGAAAATGTCAAAGCATTGTCATTTCTTGCATTTTAGCTTACATGTCATTACATTTACAGATTCTGCACACAAACTTGTCAAAGGTAAGAGGTGAACCTTACCAAAATGTTCATTTTGAACGAATCTTTGAACGAAACTTATCACTGTATCTAAACCAACAACATGTTTATTAGATCCTGTACCCACTAAATTACTGAAAGAGTTGTTACATGTAGCCGAAAAAACCCCTTCTCAATATCATTAATTCGTAGTTATCTTTAGGTCACGTCCCAAAACCATTCAAGCTGGCGGTTATCAAGCCTCTTATTAAGAAACCAAAACTAGATCCTAGTGTACTGGCAAATTATAGGCCTATTTCAAATCTTCCATTTATGTCTAAAATTTTAGAAAAAGTTGTGTCTGCTCAACTGAGCACCTTCCTGCATAAAAATGATCTGTATGAAGAATTTCAGTCAGGTTTCAGGCCCCACCATAGCACAGAAACTGCACTTGTCAAAATTACAAATGACCTGCTTCTTGCGTCAGATCAAGGCTGCATCTCATTTCTAGTCTTACTTGATCTTAGTGCTGCGTTCGACACCATAGATCATGACATACTCATAGATCGATTACAAAACTATACAGGTATTCAAGGGCAGGCTCTAAGATGGTTTAGATCCTACCTGTCCGATCGCTATCATTTTGTTTACTTAAATGGGGTGTCATCTCATTTATCATCAGTAAAATCAGTTATTAGAAAATACGGAATTAGCTTCCACTGTTATGCTGATGATACTCAGCTATATATCTCAACGAGACCAGATGAAATTTCTCAATTATCTAAGCTGACAGTGTGTTAAAAATGTAAAAGATTGGATGACAAATAAATTTCTCCAATTAAATTCGGATAAGACAGAGATATTAATTATTGGACCAAAAAACACTACACAGAATCTTGTAGATTACAATCTGCAACTAGACGGATGTACTGTTACTTCCTCTACAGTCAGAAATCTGGGTGTTATATTAGACAGCAATTTGACTTTTGAAAATCATATTTCCAATGTTACAAAAACTGCATTCTTCCATCTTAGAAACACTGCCAAGCTACGAAACATGTTATCTGTTTCTGATTGCAGAAAAGCTAGTTCATGCACTCATGACCTCTAGACTGGACTATTGTAATGCACTTCTAGGTGGTTGTCCTGCTTCGTCAATAAACAAGCTACAGGTAGTCCAAAATGCAGCAGCTAGAGTCCTTACGAGGTCAAGAAAATATGATCATATTACCCCAGTTTTACAGTCTCTGCACTGGCTACCTATTAAGTTCCGTATCAGTTACAAATTATCATTACTTACCTACAAGGCCCTAAATGGTTTAGCTCCTGCGTACCTAACTAGCCTTCTACCACGCTACAACCCATCACGCACCCTAAGGTCACAAAACGCTGGACTTTTGGTAGTTTCTAGGATAGCAAAGTCCACTAAAGGAGGTAGAGCTTTCTCACATTTGGCTCCCAAACTCTGGAATAGCGTTCAGACACACTCTCTCTGTTTAAATCTAGATTAAAAACGCATCTCTTTCGCCAAGCATTCGAATAATGTATCTCTTAAATTGTGTGTAGTTGCATCTGATCAAATGTGCATTTTTATTCATTAGCTTGGGTTAAACTAATTTTACTTTGTTGGATCAGCAGCTATGCTAATGATGTCTCTATTTTGTTTCTATGTTTTGCCACGGGATTCACATCCCGTGGTAACTAGGATTTACACAAGCTCCAGTCTGGATCCAGAACACCTGAGAAGAGATGATGCTGACCCTCAGAGGACCTCAGATGATGCTAACCCTGAATCAACAAACAGAACTAACAATTATTGCTACATGTGTGACTGCATCTTATAATAATTATTAATTAATAATATTAATAATGTTCATCATCTAGCTGACTACGTCTTGTATTATTTTTTTCTAAAAATCCTGTCAAACGTGCACAAACTGAGAGTCACCACCATAAGCTACTACTAAATATTGTAGAAACAAAATTTTCTGTAAAGTTGCTTTGTAACGATTTGTATTGTAAAAAGCGCTATATAAATAAACTTGAATTGAATTGAATTGAATTTTGACATTAGTTTGTTGTATGTGTGACTTATAACAGAGGGGAGTCAAGTTGAATGCAGCTTCCAAAAGACAAAAAATAGCAGATTAAGATTTTATCAATTTTAATACAATCACACTGGTGTGAGTACGTTCAGCGAGTCATATAATCAGAGGGTGACATGGTCCCGTCCCACTCCCGAAAAAAAAATCCTGTCCCGTCCCAATCCCACGAAAAACCGGGGAGAAAATATTGGTGTGTCGTTCTTGAACGATTCGTTCATTTTGAACGAATCTTTAATGTGACTCGGGAAGAACGAGTCGTCTCGGAGATGATTCGTTCAGTCGCACATGCGCAATATTCAATAGGTTCTGTTTCACTAGTAGTAATTCACCTGTGTCAGTCAATGCCGTCTTGAGCCGGAAAGAGAATTGATTAGTTCATAGATCTGTTTCGACCTCACTCTGACCGTCACTACGGTCTAATAGGATGATAACCTTCGTTTCACCTTCTCTCGAGACCTTATGTAAACAAAGTAATGCCCATGACCCCGGAAGCAAAACGTCACGCGCTGTAAAAGGCGAGTTAAACTTCCGGCTCGTTCTCTTTACCTTTCTCGCCTTAGAGACCTGGTGCAGGTAGGAATCGAACTAATATTGTTTATTCACCATTCAATTCATCACCCAAAAGTGGCGCAGGTGTCTTGTGCCCCTGTGAATTGTGGTGTTTTTATTTTACTTTTTGCAATCTATAATTGTGATATTGAGGGTTCTACATACTAACTATTCAATATTTCAATACAAACACTCAATTTATGCTATATGTACTTAAGAATTGAGGTTAGTTATTCTATTCAGATATTCTAAGGGTAGTTTCTAACATACTAGCCATTCAATTTTATGGGTTATTTCTGTTTTCTTTCAGAGTATCCACCAGTAACTAGTGAATTTACTTAATAAAAAAAATAAAAATAAAAAAGAAACATTGGGGCCCTATATCACTGTTCGCAGCTGTTGGGGTTTGATAGAGGCCTGCTAAAATACGTTTGCGTACTAGTGCAAGCCTTTCTTTGCTTTGTGTGGGCTGGGTATTCCCTTCACTACTGTGCGCAGTCAGTGGGATTGTGTGTGGCCTTACCTAGTGTGAGGGGATCATGGCCTTACATTGCTGCCGATATTGCCAATCAGCAATGGACCCCCATGGTGTTCATAAGGAATGCCCTTCATCCCTGGGGATGGCTCATTTAAGAGAGGATGTGATAATCCCTGCAGTGCTTGTGACCTGCCTAGAGGAGAACGACTTCACCACACTAATAGAATATGTAGTTCTGTACCTGAGCGTGGTGGGGCAAGGGAACACTCATCGGACAAGCATAGTCATAAGCGTTCTCGCAGACACTCTCGTGATTGCCATGAATCGCACAGCTCAAGCCATGAGAAGGTGGTGAAAGTGACTAAACGCCCAACTCCCATCCCACCAGCGGAGGATGTCAACACAGACACTCAACTACAGATTCTGGCTGCTATTCAGAGTTTAGCGCAGAGGATGGATTGAGATGAAGCTCGTCACTCATTTTCACTATCATTACCTCCTAGTCAGGAATGCGTTCCTCCACCGGCACAGAAAGGAAATCCTGAAACAGACACATGAGATGCTGATGTATTATCTATTCTTGCTCCCCACTCGCTGGTTGATGATGCGCAGCAGGTGGAAGGAGGGAGCCAGGGAGAAGGGCCCCATTCAGATTCTGCCGAAGTGGATGGGGAATCAATCGGGAAGGATGATTTTCCAGCAAACACTCTTGTTGCTAGAGTATTTAGTGCAGTAAAAATTCTTTGTTTACAGCCTTCGGAGTCTGATCCAGCTCCTGTCGGAGGTGTCTGGGAAGGCATACCTCAGACTAATTCTCCGTCTTGCATTCCAGTGGCAGATGATTATACCTCCATGTTGAAGACCACATGGAAGAAACCAACTCAGAAGCCTCAATTCAATGCAGGCTGCAGACGTTTGGATAATGCCCGTTACCCAAAAGAAACTGGACTGGGGGATATGCCACCTGTGGAACAGAAAATAGCATCATGGACTATTCTGGGACCAGCTTATGCATCTTCTAACCCTCGCTGTCCCAAGAAGGAGTGTGCTAAAACTGATGAACAATGCCGGTAATTCCCGGTCACACTTTTAATTCAAATTCTCAGGAGGTGCTGGATAGAGCTGAATGCTCCATTACAACGAGAGAAGCTGTCCAGCGGGCTTGTCATAAACCAGCTCTAGTCTTCAGACCAAGATCTCAAGAAACACAAAGACCACAGCAACCGGTTTGGTCTAGACACACAAGTGGCAATCCTGTTAGTGTTCAAGGGCAGAGTTTTCGTAACCAAAGCCAAAATGCCATTTATCCCCAGAGGAAATTTCAGTCCCGTGGGGGAGCACAACAGAGAGGTTCACGAAGGGGTGGTGGCCCTGCATAGGGGTCAGGGGCTGGCCATCAACTGTACCTCTAAACTTTCATGGGCCAGTTGGGAGAGAGTGGTCTCAGACCAGTGGGTTTTAGCTACAATAACTCACGGGAATCGGCTACAGTTTCGACGGTGCCCATATTGATGGAAGAGGTGCAAGTTCTTTTACAAAAAGGAGCAATTCTTTTCAAGGCCAGGCCTGGTGATCAGGAACACAGAGGAGGTACTAGCTCACATTCAGTACCTGGGGTTCACCGTGAACTGGGAGAAGAGCAGTCTCCAGCCTCAACAGCAGATGAAATTTCTGGGGCTATATTTCAACTCCATAACTATGGAAGCATGTCTCACTCACCAGAGAATAGACAGTCTGGAGAAGGCATTAGGTCACTTCCAGAAGGGGAGTCTTGTGACAGCCCACAGAGTCCAGAAGCTGGTAGGACTGATGGCAGCAGTATCAGTGGCGATTCCACTTCCAACATGAGGAGATCTCCTATCCCAAATAGACGGGCAGATTTGGCATCCAAACCCAATGGCACTGCGATTGTGGGTATGGTCTCTACAGAGTCCATTCCTCAGCAGCTAGATGAAACGGTATGCGAGACACTGAACAACGCCAGATCCACACCTACTTGGGCTATTTACTCCATAAAGTGGAGAATATTTTCAGACTGGTGTTTAGGCATGAGTGTTGATCCAATAATCTGCTCTGTGCCACTTGTCCTTAGATTGCTACAAGCTCAACTTGATCAAGGAAAGGCAGCCAGTACAATTAGGGTTTATGCTTCAGCCATTTCAGCATCCCATGGGGGAGTGGATGGCCAGCCATTAGGCCGACATCCCTTGGTAGGTCAGTTCCTGAAAGGAGCTTGTCGGTTATGTCCTAATCGCACTTTGCGGGTATCCAATTGGGATTTGCCTTTTGTACTAGACTCTCTCACTAAGCCCCCGTACGAGCCTATGGCGGAGGCCGATTTAAAAGCTTTGTCTCTCAAGACAGCTTTTCTCTTGGCTATATGCTCTGCTAAAAGTTTAGGAGAATTGTGTGCGCTATCTATTAGTGGGGATTGTTTACGTTGGAGGCCAGATGGCACAGGGGTAATGCTCTGGCCCAACCCTGCCTTTTTACCAGGGCTCTGAACCGGTTCAAGGAACGAAAACGAAAACCGGAAACGAATGAAATTTTGACAGGAACAGCACAAGAAACAGAAACGAAATCAGATTTTATAGTTCCGAACAGAATCGAAAATTTGAAATGGCCATTTACCGGTTAATAACGTTGTTTTATCGGTCCATTTAATATTTTAAATTCCAGAAGTATGTCCTATGCAAATGTGACACTGAAGCCAGTGAGTGAAATGGTGAAATGTCCGCTCAGCTGTGAACTCATCATAGGCAAGTCTCAATGGCAATGCACCGCCCTTAGAGTTTATCTGAGGATAGTGTGAGATGAATTCAACAGATCACACATCTGCAGCACTTCTGTGAATGAAGAAAACGGAAAAACGAACCCATATAGGCTTACATAAACAGGAATAGAGGCATATATACTAAATATATTTCAATTAAATCATATTGACAGATTAACGTAACGAAAGAAAAAGTTTGCTAAATTACGGTTCATTGTGACACGTTCCAAAGTTTTCGGAAAGGAAAACGAAACTGCAGAGAGAAGTTTTCTTTATTTTGCAAAAGCTTTACAAGTTTTAATTGTTTTGCAAAAGCTGACAGCTTTGAATAATGTCTTGCTTATATAACCAATCAGCTTTGGTATGACCATCGCGCTGACACAACATCATTTTGCTTTATTAAAGCCTGTTAATTATCAAAATAAAGAAACAAATAAAAAGTTAGACTGCTCCGTTGTACAACATGTTGCGTTCAGCGTGACCGCGTCTCACTGTCACTGTGCTGATACAGCCGATGAGAAGGATGATGTTTTATGTAGATAAAAGTACAAACACTATATAATAAATAATATTTTAGCATCCAAATGCGTCGGGAACATGGAAACATTTGGATTCGTGCCGGATGAGAGATGCAGGCATCAGCTTCAGCTTAAATTAATTAGTTTTTGGATTGACGTTTTTATAGTCTAAACTTGTTTTGTTTTCGAGAGAAACTAATAGCTGTTTTTATAATGTTTGTAAACATTTTGCTTTAGACTAAAGGCATTTTAGCCTTCATTATTTCGTAAAGTAATAGGGCTAATAAAATGCAATGCAGCAACTTTAGTTTATTTGTTTTTTCCACTTTCAAAACGCTTTTTTTCACTTTCATCCTTTTTCTTTTTTTTTTTTTTTTACAATGCAGCAAATATTTTTAAATATCTTAAAAAAACTTTGATGTCTTTAAAGTGTTGATAGATTTTTTTATTTTTTTTAGTAGCCTACATTTGGCCAAAATCTAGAAAATATGACTAACCACAGCGGGTTATTGACTAAGGTTAGATCTCTATTTTTTCTTTTTCTTTTTGAGTATATAAAACGCTGTACTCTATTATTATTACATTTCTATTATTGAAGGTTAAGGTGAAATTTAAGGTTAAAATGAATGTTTTATAACTTTAAATAAGATATAAAGGTAATATCGCGAGAACAGAGACCCGCGCAGTTATGAGGGAGAGAGAGAGAGACAGAGAGAGAGACAGAGAGATGACGCACACTGTGTAATCAGATGTGGCTAATTCCTAATGTTCACCTCTTCATGTTTAATAAATTAAGTGTAATGGTCTGCCGAGCTCCCTGTCGGTGTCCTCCTTCCAACAAAGCCAACGAGCTAGCGCATGGTAAGAACTGTAAAGCCTGCATATAGAAACGAAGCGCGTTACATTATTATTAGGCAAATTATAGACACATAATATTGTTTTTTTTTAATAACGTTATTAACCGGTATTTTTTCCACTCGAACCGGTTTCGGAAAATTAATAATTCAGAGGAACGCAGGAACAGAAACGTTAAAATATCGATTCTGCTCTGAGTGAACCGATTTAATTTTCTTTTCGTTTTCAAGCCCTGCTTTTTACCAAAAGTGCTTAATCCTCAATTCAGAAATCAAGTTCTAGAGATAGTTCAATTTCAACCCCCTTCACAAGCAGATCAGCAGAGTTTGCTTACCCTTTGTCCAGTAATGGCATTACGCACCTACGCAAATTTTACTCAGACCTTGAGGAAGTCTCATTCACAGCTTTTTGCTTGCTATGGAAGGGCCAGATTAGGGTTACCGCTTTCTAAGCAACGTTTGTCGCATTGGTTGGTTGAGGTTATTTCCCAGGCTTATACGGAAAGAGGGTTACCAGTTCCTATGGAAATACGAGCCCACTCAACCAGAAGTGTAGCTACTTCATGGGCCGCACTAAAAGGAGTTTCGGTGGAGGAGATTTGTGCTGCAGCATCATTGTCTACACCATGTACATTTTCTAAATTTTACAGGGTGGACGTAACTGGCACAAGCCTGTTAGCACTGCAGTTTTGATGTCAGTTGCCCAGCGAGGTTTTAATAGTTCAGAGTCTGTAGTTCCCCGCGACCCTGTTGACATGAGTCATCCTATCAGACCGTAGTGACGGTCAGAGTGAGGTCCAAAACAGATCATAAGTTATAAATATAACTATGGATCTGTGAGACCGAAGGATGACAATCACTATCCTTGTCGCTCGGAATACTAGGGCGTTCAAGGTAAGAGAACGAGCCGGAAGTTTAACTTGCCTTTTATAGCGCGTGATGTTCCGCTTCCGGGGTCATGGGCATGACTTTGTTTACATAAGGTCTCGAGAGAAGGCAGAACGAAGGATATCATCCTATTAGAACATAGTGACGGTCATCCTTTGGTCTCACAGATCCATAGTTATATTCATAACTTACGTTCGGGTCAATCAGGTTTTCGACTCGTTCCTTAATCGCATGACAGCCCCATACTATAATCCAATGCAGTCTGAGCCGGAAAGAGAATTGATTAGTTCATAGTTCAGGTCAATCGGGTTTTTGACTCGTTCCTTAATCACATGACAGCCCCATATGCTAACCCAATGCAGTCTGAGCCGGAAAGAAAATTGATTAGTTCATAGTTTTAAGTCAATCGGGTTTTTGACTCGTTCCTTAATCACGTGACAGACCCATACGCTAAACCCAATGCAATCTGAGCCGGAAAGAGAATTGATTAGTTCATCTTTCGGGTCTTCGGGTTGTTCGTTCTTTTGTCACTTGACGTGACAACATTGGCTAGAGTAATTACTTAATTTACAAACTTCCTTACAAATGGGTGCATAGTACTTATTATTATTTTTTATAATATTTATGCTTTAAATGTTGTCCATATGATGGCGAAATCACTTTGATGAAGAGATGTTTTTTCTTACAGTGGAGTCTAATCTTCAAAAATGACCTTGTTGTATGATTTATGTCTATTGAGTTCACCCTTCAGATTAGACTATAAATCTGTAGTGTTACTTGTTTAGGATTCAAAATGATATTTGCTTTTAATTTATGTCATTATGTACTTTTTGAGCAATCTTCTTGTACATATATTAGACCAAAATGTCAAGTTTGCCTAGGAAAAGCAATTATTATACCAGCAAACTCAAAATTGGATTAAAAATGAACAAACAAGGCTATAAATACTTTGTATTGTAGGCTTGGATTATTATATTATTATATAGCCTAGTGTTTATTTACTGATAGACAGTCAAAAAGACAAACCTAACATTGTTTTATTTATTTATAAAATAATAACACACCACAGATCCTGAAGAAACGGTAACAAAAACACAGTGATAGAAATGTCAGAAATAGCGTATGGGTCTGTCACGTGATTAAGAAATGACTTGAACCCGAAGACTTGTCAGACAAGAGGTGAGGTGACTCGAAAAAAGATTCGTTCATTTTGCTGAACGTGACTCAAAATCCGAGTCAGTAAAATGATCCAAACTTCCCATCACTAGGAGAAAATACAGTCCCGTTCAATCCCGGAAGAATGAATCCCGTTCCCGCCCACTCCGGGTTGTATATTTTTTTGGCTGGAATCTGTCAGTTACAGTAAAAAAAAAAAAAAAAAAAAAAAAGTAGGCTACATATCACAGCATCACAGAAACTTTAGTAAAATAAAAGTGTTAAATGTGTGTGTATATATATATATATTTTTTTTTTATATATATATTTTATAGGATTTATATATATATATATATTAGGGGTGTAACGGTACGTGTATTCGGCGCACGTGTGTACCAAATGACCGAATGCAATATTCTGTTCCGCGTTCAGCGCAAATCCCGCCCTGCAGCTGATTCCAAGGCCGGTGACACACTGGCTGCGTGGCGTCTCTGCTGCGTGTCAGGAGCGTGGTGGCTGCCTCGCGTTTTCTGTGTCTTTACACACCAGAAGCGTGCCTGACGCGGCGCAGGCGCGCTGCTGCTGCTGTAGGTGACATAGAGGGAGACCACCGACAGACCAGGCACTTGTCTTCATGACAACAATATCAACTTTTTTTACACACCTACACCTACGCCTACTGATAAAGGACACCGTCAACAGTATTGACGGCAAAATAGACTATGTTTGACAGGTGCAATATTTGAAAATCGATAATTATTTATTTATTTTTTAAATTACATTTATATCTGAATTTATGTCAACCTATAGACTTTCAAATATCAAAATGTCATGAATTAATATGTATTTGTGGACAAATGACATATAAACATTTTCCTATTATATTTTGCCTGGAAACGCTTCCAACACGCACGCGTCGCGTGAAAAATAGGCGTCGGTTCTATTTCTAGTATGCACGCGTTTTCCGTGCGTCTCACGCAGGCAGTCTGCAAGCTCTAACCTGTTAACATGGGAGCCGAATTAAAAACGGACACACCACGCAGCTGAGACGCTTGCGCCACGCATCCAGTGTGTCGCCGGCCTTAGTGGCGTGAGCGTGGCGTTTCTGCAGCGTGTCAGTTGCGTGACGGCTGCTTCAAGTTTTCTGCGTCTTTACACACCAGAATCGTGTCTGACGCGGCGCTGGCGCGCTGCTGCTACAGTCGGTGCCATAGAGGGAGACCGCAGAGGCGCCAACAGACCAGACCAGGATCTTGTCTTCACGACAACAATATCTATACTTCATGTTGAGCATAAATATAAAGCCTAGGCAAAATAGACTATGTTTGACAGGTGCAATATGCCAGTGTGTCACCGGCCTTTTCAAAAGGCATCACGCAAGTGTGAACATCACTACAACTAGGAAAAAAACAATTGTACAAACAACTATCTATCTATCTATCTATCTATCTATCTATCTATCTATCTATCTATCTATCTATCTATCTTCAAACCTTATCTATCTATCTATCTATCTATCTATCTATCTATCTATCTATCTATCTATCTATCTATCTTCAAACCTTTTCTATCTATCTATCTTTCTATCTATCTATCTATCTATCTATCTATCTATCTATCTATCTATCTATCTATCTATCTATCTTCAAACCTTATCTATCTATCTATCTATCTATCTATCTATGCTAATCATGCTAAAATCATGCTAGCAACATGCTATTCGCATGCTAGTCATGCTAGAAACATGCTAGTGAAATGCTAACAACATACTAATCATGCTAGAAACATGCTAGCAACATGCTAATCATACTAAAAGCATGCTACCAACATGCTAGTCGCATGCTAGTCATGCTAGAAACATGCTAAAAACATGTTAATCATGCTAAAATCATGCTAGCAACATGTCAGTCACATGCTAATCATGCTAAAATCATGCTAGCAACATGCTAACAAGATGCTAGTCGCATGCTAGTCATGCTAGAAACAAGCTAACAACATGCTAATCATGCTAAAATCATGTTAGCAACATGTTAGTCACATGCTAATCATTCTAGAAACATGCTAGCGACATGCTAGCAACATGCTAATCATGCTAGGGACATGCTAGCAACATGCTAATCATGCTAAAATCATGCTAACAACATGCTAATCATGCTAGAAACATGCTAGCAACATGCTAGTCGCATGCTAGTCATGCTAGAAACATGCTAGCAACATGCTAGTCGCATGCTAATCATGCTAGAAACATGCTAGAAACATGCTAGCATCATGCTAATCATTCTAAAATCATGTTAGCAACATGCTATTCGCATGCTAGAAACATCCTAGCAACATGCTAATCATATTAGCAGCATGCTAGTCACACGCTAGTCATGTTAGAAAAATGCTAATCATGGTAATATCATGCTAGCAACATGCTAGTCGCATGCTAGTCATGCTAGAAACATGCTAGCAACGTGCTAGTCGCATGCTAGTCATGCTAGAAACATGCTAGCAACATGCTAATCATGCTAAAATCATGCTAGCAACATGCTATTCGCATGCTAGTCATGCTAGAAACATGCTAGCAGCATGCTAATCATGCTAAAATCATGCTAGCAACATGCTAGTCGAATGCTAGTCAAGCTAGAAACATCCTATCAACATGCTAATCATGTTAGCAACATGCTAGACGCATGCTAGTCATGCTAGAAATATGCTAATCTTGCTAGAAACATGCTAGCGACATGCTAGTCGCATGCTAATCATGCTAGCAACATGCTAGTCACATGCTAATCATGCTAGAACATGCTAGCAACATGCTAGTCATGCTAGAAACATGCTAACAACATGCTAGCAACATGCTAATCATGCTAGAAACATGCTAACAACATGCTAGCAACATGCTAATCATGCTAGAAACATGCTAGCGACAGGCTAGCAACATGCTAATCATGCTAGAGACATG
The DNA here is from genome assembly GCF_963082965.1 of Carassius carassius. Classification (NCBI taxonomy): domain Eukaryota; kingdom Metazoa; phylum Chordata; class Actinopteri; order Cypriniformes; family Cyprinidae; genus Carassius; species Carassius carassius. The sequence goes on from NC_081759.1 coordinate 7,417,978, forward strand.
CTAGCGACATGCTAATCATGCTAAAATCATGTTAACAACATGCTAGGCGCATGTTAATCATGCTAGAAACATGCTAACAACATGCTAATCATGCTAGAAACATGTTAGCAACGTGCTAGTCAAATGCTAATCATGCTAGAAATATACTAGCAACATGTTAGTCATGATAACAATATGCTAGCAACATGCTATTAACATGCTAATCATGCTAGAAACATGCTAACAACATGCTAGTCGCATGCTAGTCATGCTAGAAAAATGCTAGCAACATGCTAGTAATGCTAACAACATGCTAGTAACTTGCTAATCATGCTAGAAACATGCTAGCAACATGCTAGCAGCATGGTAATCATGCTATAAACATGCTAGAAACATGGTAGCGACATGCTAGTCATGCTATTCGCATGTTAATCATGCTAGAAACATGCTAACAACATGCTAGTCATGCTAGAAACATGGTAGCGACATGCTAGTCATGCTAACAACATGCTAGTAACTTGCTAATCATGCTAGAAACATGTTTATTGCATGCATTCTTTCTGTCAAACTAATCTATCTATCATTCTTTCTTTTGAACTAATAAATATCATTCTTTCTAACTAATCTATCTGTCATTCTTTTTAACTAATATATCTTTCTTTCTTTCAACTAATCTATCAATCTAACTTTAAACTATAAACTTCTAACTTCTTTAAACTTCTTCAAACTTTCTGGTCAGGCTTTCTCAAGCCAACTTAAAGTTTGTCTTGACAAACTTTTTTTTCTAGTTTATATTTGTCATTATATTTTATTATATGATATTGGTTTGAGACTGAGAGTATTTCATTTAGTGGAGAACTTTTCAGCAGTATTTTATTTCTTATTCTTTTTTATTTTATATATATATATATTATTAAAAAGTAAACAAATTTGTTGTAAACAAATTGTAAAAAAAAGTTTATAGTAATAAACAACCTGCAGTTTAATGTTTGCATTTCCTTCCCTTACTGTACCGGAAATGAACCGAACCGAGGTACATACCGAACTGTGATTTTTGCATACCGTTACACCCCTAATAAATATATATATATATATATATATATATATATATATATATATATATATATATATATATATATATATATATATATATATATATATTATTATTTTTTTTTTTTTAAGTGCATTGCACACACATTAAATTGAATGTAAATCATCCATGCTAACGGGTCACGCTCAAGTTCACACGACTCAGACGGCAGAAAATGCATCTTGTTTGCTTTAATTATTTTACAGAAGCACTGCGTTTTGTTGTTATTCAGAGTGCACAAAAATAAACGTATACGGATTCGAAAGATTGATTACTTTTATCTGTATGACCAAAAATGACGGAGTATTTTAACAACAAATTCCCTCTGCTCCGAGCATTTAATAATCACTCACACTGACACACCAGAAACACCGCTCCGCCTTCACTCCGTGGATAAAGTATTTCAGTGTATTTCAATGTTATGTTCATAACGTAGCCTATATTTAAAACCTCTTAGCCTGCACCCCGATGCCCTCGTCCTGAAAGCCTCTCAACTTGCACGTGTAAGTGTTTATGAATAGATTAAATGAAACGGGACAAATTTAATCTTAACAAACTATGTATCATTATAAAGATCTAAGCCTCAAGCATCGACGACAGATCGCTGTTTTTCAATGGAAAGTTTATAAAGACTGTATTTGCTACATTTGTGTATAGTACACATAAAAACATGATCATTAGAAATGCTGTACATACCAGATCCGTCGTAATAACCAGTCATAAACACATCCACAGCTGTAAATCCGGGTTTAGTTAGAAAGGTAAGGGTCCACTGAATGACATCTCATGAAGCACGTTTATTCCAACGAAGCAATAAGGTTGTAATATGGATCATAATTCCTTTGTTTATGTTTCAGTTCTTCAGCAACAGAACTGTTTGCGTCCATTATGGAATAACTTTTATATATGTTAGAGTGTGTTTTATGTTGAATGAGAAAGTATCTGCATGATTACCATCTGTTTGAGTGCAAATCAGCCCAAATCAGCTCGCTATTACTGTATGATCACGGCTATCATAGTGAACGTGTCTATATAAATAGAGAGAGTGGATTATTTACTATATGGCGCATTTGTGTTATTACCATTTGTATAAGTGGCCATCAGCACTTATTTGCATCGTAATTCATAGTAAATGCTGCATTTCAATCTCAAGATTTTCTGTAATTGGCAAACAAAGTTAAATCTTTTTTTTTATTTTTCTTACTCAAATTATTCTTATTGTATTTTTCAAGTGCTCAAATCACTCATATGATGTCTAAGTTTCTGTCTAGTGTTTTATAATTAAAAAAAAAACTATGCAGTGGTATGTTTACTGACTAAATAGAAGTAGAAGCCTTTAATAACTATTGGGAAATATCTTTTCTTATATTTTGGGGGTGGGGGGTCTAGACATAGATATTTGCAGGAGTCTCATTTTTCATGATATCTTATTCAGATATTTAAATAGAAACTCATGAGACATGTGGCTTTCAAACCATTACTTTTCTAGATTGCTCCAGGACTCATTTAATGTATTTTTATTTCAAATAAAAAAATATTTAAAGGAGCATTGCGTAGGTTCTGAAATTTCTAAGTGTTACTGACACCAGTGGCCGTTAGAGGAACTGCAGCCAGTCTCATGCTCGTTCTCAGTGCGCACGCTCTTTTTTTTTTTTTTTACTTAGGAGGAGTGTCCGTGGGTGTCTGAATTGTGCTGGAGGCTGGTCGCTTCTTTCCATCCGCAGAGTCCATTTGAAAACACTATTGCCGCTGCTTACTATAATGGCTGGCGTGCCGTACGGTTGTAAGCCCAAGTAGACGAGAACGCGCATGACGTCACATTTTGTGAATTTTCGCGCCAATTCGGGCCCGACTCCTCCACACACAATTGAGCCTACAGGCTGATAGAGGCAACCGTGGTGGACAGTCGATGTGTCATTCTTTTTTTTACATCATGGTTGGCTCATACATGTACAAATGAAAACTCTATCTTAAAGATTTTTTTAAGTAACATCCTCCACATAGCTCCTTTAAGTGTGTTAAAAAAAATTCCAAGGCACTTCAGTGTCTATAACTTTTAATATTCTTTTTAGCATTATCAAATCTGGTTGATAAAAAGTAAAGCCCAAAGTGTCTTCTTTCCAAAGACACCAAACGTATGTTTGTAACACACTGAAGTAGGAAACTGTTACAATTATAAGTTAGGTAGAGCACTTTCAGCTGTTAGTCCCATAATGGGGGGTGCTGGCTAACAGGTTAAACAATTAAATGAATAAAATAACAGGAGAGTTTCAAAGTGGCTTAGCCTATTGTGTGCAAACTTTTTTTTCCTACCAAATGCAAAACTAATAACATTGTCAGCATTAAAAGGTATAATTGCAGCTTTCTGCTGTGCAAATTTTGATTGTGATGAAAATAGCAGTACACTTTCGTTAGTTATTGTATCTACAGATCGATGCATTTCTTACAGATTTCTGCTTAAGCCTATTCAAAATCAGAGACAGATGAAGTAGCACTGTAAGATTACTTTTTTAAATGCAATACTGGGAAAGTGAATGTGCTGAATCTGTTTAAATCATGCTTTAACCCGAAAATATTCAGTTAAAGCAACAGATAAACTCCTTGAGAACTAGCCTGTAACTTCCCACTAAGTTATTGCCGTCATTATAATCTTCTGATCGGAGAGATCCAATTGTACTCATGATGAAGCTCGCTTGGAACGAGTGAGAACCATGACACTCCGACTTTTAAAAAAGCTGCTCCTCTCACATACTCTGGTCGGGTTTATGCTGCACTCAGAAAAAGCACAGGACAGAGCAGCACGCGAATGAAACATTTAAAAGCACATGTAAATGAGAGAGTAACTCTAGCGCTGAGTTAACACTGCTGTGAATGATGTGGTGTTGTTCAGTATATGATGGAGGCGCCAGAACTGCAGCTGATAGAATGCGCTGTAGCACGATACTACATTTCTTCAAAAGCAGATTATAGAGACATTTTTATCGTCCACGATCAAAAATATTCATATAGCACACCCCTACTGTATAGTTTATTTATATAAAAGGTAGGCTATATTTGCATATAAAGTTGAGGATCCAACTGTTTTCCCGGTCCCGCCCACTCCCGCTGACATTTTTCCCGTACATACTTCTGCGAGCAGACAGAAGAAGATCCGTCAATGTGCATTTGGTTCGTTATGTTCAGATGTTCGGTAAATTAGCGGTCATGTGAGGAGTTTTCTCTCTTCTCTGTGTCAGAGGTTATTTATACATATATAATACATACTTTAAAATATAATTCATTTCGTGATGCAAATCTGAATTTCCATCAGCTGTTACTCCAGTTTTCAGAGTTATGATCCTTCAAAATATAATTCCAATATATTGATTTATTACCAGTGCTGGAAACAGTTTTGCTGTTTAATATTTTTTTGGAACCTGTGACTTTTGTTTAGGATTATTTGATGTATAGAAAGAAAAAAAGAATATCATTGATAGTAAATCAACATATTGGAATTATTTCAGAAGAATTATGTGACATTGAAGACTGGAGTAAAGGCTGATGAAATATATATATATATATATATATATATTTATACACACACATATACATTACATACATTTTATCTATATATATAAATAAAATTAGGCTCAGTATATATGACCCAAAGTAACTAGTAACTAACTACTTGAGTAGATTATTTATCCAATACTTTTTTACTCTTACTCAAGTAACTATTCAGACTAGTAGATTAAAGACCCCTCTCTTTAACCTGGCTTACACATAACATACAAATATGCTTTTAATACCCAAATCTGTTAAAGGATTTTTAGGCTGCATTAATTAGGTAAACCGGAAACACTTCCCATAACACCCTATGAACTTGCTACATCATTAGAAGAATGGCATCTACGCTAATATTTGTCTGTTTCTCTCTTATTCCGATGTCACCGTAGCCAACAGATCCAGTCTGTATCCAGATCAGAGGGGGTCACTGCAGTCACCCAGATCCAGACCAGATGGTGGATCAGCACCTAGAAAGGACCTCTACATCCCTGAAAGACAGCGGAGACCAGGACAACTAGAGCCCCAGATACAGATCCCCTGTAAAGACCTTGTCCCAGAGGAGCACCAGGACAAGACCAGAGGAAACAGATGATTCTTCTGCACAATCTGACTTTGCTGCAGCCTGGAATTGAACTACTGGTGTGGTCTGGTCAGAGGAGAACTGCCCCCCCAACTGAGCCTGGTTTCTCCCAAGGTTTATTTCTCCATTCTGTCACCAATGGAGTTTCGGTTCCTTGCCGCTGTCGCCTCTGGCTTGCTTAGTTGGGGTCACTTCATATACAGCAATATCATTGACTTGATTGCAAATAAATGCACAGACACTATTTAAATTCAATGATGAAATGCCTTTAACTATCATTTTGCATTATTGACACACTGTTTTCCTAATGAATGTTGTTCAGTTGCTTTGACACAATGTATTTTGTTTAAAGCACTATATAAATAAAGGTGACTTGACTTGACTTGACTTGACTAGTACTTTTACTTTTACTTGAGTAAATATTTCTATAAGTACTTTTACTTTTACTTGAGTACAGTTTTTGGGTACTCTACCCACCTCTGAAATTATTTGCAAGATATAAAGTTGTATTCAGTGTCTTAGTTTTATGTTTAGAATGTTTTTTTTGTTTTGTTTTGTTTTACTCATGTTTAGCTATACTGTTCTAGATGCTAGTAACTTAGTGAAACATCCTGGACTTTATGTCTGCACCTTATATTCTAAGTTGTGTAAGTTGGCAAAGGTGTCATAAAAGATTCTATTAGACCTAGATAAATAAATATGTCTAAATGTCTGTTTTAGAAACGGATGTCGCTGTCAGAACCTCTTAATTGGTGTAGACAAAAAGACGGTTTGAGTGACAGCTGCTCCAGCTGCTGCCACAGCTGGATGATTTCCTAGTGCAGACTTTAATTTTCTTCCAGAACTGAGTCAACAAATGTGGGCTGCGGAGCTGTGCTGTTATCATGGTCGTCGGTAGATCTATGGTCAGCATCTTCTCCAGTTTCCACACTCTCTGGTCTCGTTCTGTATTTCCCAAACCCCAAGCCTTCTCACTCCAAGGGTGTATTTATTTCAAAGCAATAGTACAGGTACATGTGCACTAAGACATAATTAAATTGTCTGTTCTTATATGTATTGTCCATTACAGTTCAACTGAATTTCACTGAGGACAAACAATGAAAGAACACAAAAGTGTTCAACTGCTGTTGCTGCTGAAATTTAAATGCCTTTTTCATTTCATTAACTTCAGTTATTGTAAATAATAAATTAAATAAATAACTTCTAGTTCTACGTTTGTGTTTATTTAAAACTACTAGAGTAAGGACTCATGAGCCTATGGATTTGAAGGTGTCTGAAAATACCACAACATCAAATTACATTGCACTGGTCTTTATGGTGAAATTCTAAAGAATGCCCAATGCATATAGTTAATTGTAGCCTAATTTTCCTGTTCTTAGCTGACAGAAGTGGCACCTGGCATTCACTTATGCTGCTGAAGGTCTTCTGCAAATCTCATTTGTAATGTGTGGTTATTTGAGTTACCGCAAAGTCCCTTTCAAGGAAAGTTTGTTCACTTCAAGGTCTATCTAAGGCCTCTTTTACACTGCAGGTCTTGATGCTCAATTGTGATTTGTTGCTTATATCCAATTATTGTATTTTATTTTATTTATTTACTGTTCATTTACACGCTCTTACAATTGTGACCCATATCCGATTCATGTGTTTACACTTGCCATCCCATCTGAAACATTGTGTATGCTTAAAGAGTGTTCTTACACCACACAAGTGCAAGGACAAATGTGAAATATGCTTGATGTTAGCTCTGCGATATATGCAAAGTTCATCATTAAATGCGTTGTTGTCTTTTACTTTCTCCTGAGAATAATATTGTGGCGAGTGGGGCAGGAAAGTGGAGCCGTGGAGTAATTGGAAATGCGCGACACCTGCTCGCCCACCAGTCTCGAGTCCCACGGAGGCGATGGAAGGATATAAAAGTCGTCCGTGAGGGGCTGCTGCGATGTTTTGTGTTTATTTTGTAAATAAAGTAATTTGATTGTCTGCCTGTTCCCGCAGGGAATTAAGACCATCTCCTTTCAACAGGTCAGGTCTGCCCCTCAAAACTTGTCCAATTTTCTATAAAACCTATCTTATTCTGTGGGCACCACTTAGAAATATCAGCCATGTTGGCTCCCAATAAACATTGGACTATGGTGGCTGGTGTCTCTATTTTCATGTTCCATACAATAGAATCATCAATAACTAGAACATCTTGATCAGGTTTCTCAGTGGGTGTATTACTGAGAGGGGAGAACCTGTTTAATGTTTTGATCGGAACGGAATACCAGTGTTTTGACCATGACTATGCCGCTTCACAGTCACCCAATCGCCCTGCTACAAAGGCTCTGTAACTGGACCTGAACAATGTACTGGACTCCCAGAGCTAGTTGCATCCTAAGCCATATCTACAGCCCTCACATTCACAAGACAGAAACGTGAATGGAAACATGAATGACAAGCTAACTGGGTAACAACTGCTAACGCGCTCTATGCGCGCTGCGCATTCGCAATTTAAAATGTAAAGCAAACAGTCAGATTAGTTTGATAGTTAAAATTGGACACATGGTGTGAATTAAATTTATATTTTATCACTTTAGACAACAGAGAGTGATAGAGATTCAACATGTGCAGAATGATCTCAGTATTGGCAGAATTCATTTGTATTAGTTAAGTCAAACATTGTCATTCTAAATGTTGGATGGATTTGCAAATAACCCTACATTCAATCACACACACACACACACACACACACACACATATATATATATATATATATATATATATATATATATATATATATATATATATATATATATATATGCAGGGATGGAAATTAGCACGCGCCACAAGCCAAATGCGGGTGATTTTGTGTTGTGGCGGGTAAACTCGCTATCACCTACCAGCCACCGTGGCGCGTAAATAAAAATAGCATACTGTTTCACCCGGCCCGTGGACAAAAAAAAAGAAAATTTTCATCCCTGGTGTGTGTACAACATGCAATAAAGTGTAATATCATCAGAAGCAGCTCCGTGGAAAAGGGCGGTGTAAACCAGGTTCGAAACGGCGGCGTTGTTCCCTGTACAGTGTTTGCATCTGAAGTTAGTGCCGCTGGTGGAGTGATATTTGTTGGTTATTTACAGTATGTTTTATAGCACGCGCTCATGATATACAAGATCGCGTGAATAGTTGAATTTGTTATCGTTATTTGTTATACAAGTTTCCACATACTGTCACATCTCTGTAAAACCCTGGTAAGTTAATTTTCTGCCAGCATTCTGCAACATTTCAGATCATATGGACAGTTTGTGTTAATCTTATTGTTTTTAACGACATAATAAGCAAACTAACAAACAGTATTATCGGTCAAGTGTCTAATAACTGCTGTCCGGGGGATGCATTTTATTTCTAGTCTTCAAGTACTTTTTCAGAAGTTAGCTCTGTGGCTAGTAAGTCAACCCTCTACATTGCTAGTAAATCACTCTCATATGCGACTAAATGTTCCTTCTGGCTACTAAATGATGTTTAATATGAGCCAATGGCTAATAAATTATCTGATTTTACTCGCTAGCGTGTTAGATGGAGGTTAAGTTTAGCACAGATAGTTTCACTCGCAAACACTCTCTGACTCTCCGTCAGATGATCTGTGCTTTTTTTTCCTCAATGGATGCGCAACGCACCTGTATAATGTACCGTAAACTCTAGTGTTAAGGATCACAAATCGCCGTCGCTTTCTCTCACACTCACATAGAAAAAGAGAGAGAGAGGGGGGATTGACGTGCTACATTTAAACAATATTATTTGTTGTATTTTCCTGTCAAAATAATGGCGTTCCTATGGAAGACTTCAGCTTTTAAGAACAGCTGGGTTTTCCGGTAGTGGATGGAGTTAATGCGTTGAACGGCAATCTCATTGGCTGGCGCTCACCTATTATCGTCCCTGTTTTGATTTCAGCAAATCAGTTTGAGCGAACACACAAAACCTAATTAATAATTTAATTTTAATAATTTCATGAATCCAGCAGCTCATTAATCCTTAGTAATCCTTAGTGTGTTTTATGGTTTGTATAAGTAGAAATCATATTATTATTATTATTATTATTATTATCTTATCTAGTTTTGTAAGGTTTTTTGTCCCAATTTTTTTTTTTTTTTTTTTTTTTTACAGAAACACTGAATGACCAAAAAAGCACCACCACCAGTCCAGTTAAAATGTTCAGTTAAAACGACTAATAAGCATTCAAACATGGTTATCAAGTTTACTTCTAATTACTAAAGTTCTATTCTTAAATTATACTTGATTATTATAAAGCTTGACTGACTGGCGAGTAAACTAAAGTAATTATTAGCCAATGGCGATTCAATTGCCAAGGTGTCCGTAGAGGGTTGTAAGTTGTTATGTAGAAACAACATTGTATCACTACACATGTTTGACAGCTCTGGCATGACGATATGCATAAAAACGATGTATTAAAAACGCTGAGCGTTCGTTTGTTGATGGTTTAAAAGTTTGCGAGCCGAGATTTCTTTCAGTGATACGGTGTTGAACAGGGGACTTTTCCCCACGTGTTCCCTCAACCACAAAAAGAATAAAAATAAAAATATACACCAAAAAAAAAAAAAATACACTTACACATACAAATACTGGTGAATACTTTCCTTTTGAATTAAATACAACATTATTAATGCATACGAAAACAGTGCAGTGTATCAATTTCCATCCCTGATATATATTTGTCTACACTTATTTTATGTCTTATTTGTTCTAATGAACAAATAAGTCTGGAGCTGTGACAGACACCTTTGTGCACAGCTATGGCATATAACACAGTTCTGCCCCCATGGCTATTGCTCCTATAACAATAATTTTTTATCAGTTCTTTTGTCTTTCGGTCGTTGCATTTCTCACAAGATTTCTGCTTTTTCTTAATCAGATACAGATAAAGTGAAAAGATTATATTGATGTGAATGCATTTATTGATGTGAATGCATTAGTGAGAGTGATTGCATGTGAATTAATTCTCACTGGCATCATCTC